>NC_069500.1:417309618-417482118 GCF_027579735.1 Bombina bombina | reverse complement strand
ATGTCCACCCCTGGAAAGTGGATGATAAACAACAATCGTGAGCTCCTGCTTACAGACAATCCAAGTCATCTCATATGACTAAGGAACTCCGAGTCCCTCTGGATTAAATAATATCCATGCACCGCATAGTTAACTGGATTCTGGAGTAGTGGGAACCGAGCCCACGCCTCCAAGGAGACTGTAGGTTTAATACAGTGCTCTAGACAGCACGGACACTGAAGTAAGCCACTGAGGAGACCTAGTCCAACTGGAACCAAGTTAAAAACAACTAAGGCCAAGCTCTCAGAACAATGCAAATCTATGACAACTCCAAGATGTTAAAGAGGAGGGCAGACACTTCCATGCCTAAAATGAGTTCCAGACTGCTTCCCAGCCCAGTAGGCTGGCGTCTGTGATCACCCAGGAATGTCTCCAGAAGAATGCGCCCTGAGACAGATACTCCTGAAAAACCACCACAGAAGAAAATCTCTTGATGATTGATCTAGATCTATCTTCTGAGACAGATCCGAAAGATCTCCATTGAATGGAAAATAGCAAAAAGGGAATGATGTCCATGGAAACCATCAGACCAATTCCCTCCATACATAGTGTCACTGAAAAGTAAAGGGAAAATCAACTGCAGCTAGATTCAAAATCTCAACCCTCTGATTGCAAGATGGTTAAGCTATCAACTGGACCATTATAGCTTGCTGTGGGCCGGGCCGAAAACAGCAGAGAGAGGAAAAGGAATAAATCATTGATTAGCTGACCTCTGATAGAATCTTCTCCAAGATACAGAATCTATTAAGGTCCTCCAAAAAAATCACCCTTGTGAATGAAACAAGGGAACTCTTTTCCAGATTAATTTTTAAAATATATAGACGGTCACGTATGCAAAGCCAACATGTCGAGCGGGATTCAAACTCACAACCTTCCATTCCAGAAGCACCAGAGCTAACCTCTAGGCCACGCCAGTGTGCCCCATCTATTGAAAAAAGATTAGGTAAGATCTCTTGAAAGAGAGAATGCTCGAAGGAAAACTTGAGGTAAATACCTGGATCCCGTTCCCAGACTGGGACTGAAACTAAGGGGAAATCTTAGATTGGACCAAGATTGGTTATTTTCCAAAAGACATGACTGACCTTGTAGAAAGAGGAAAAAGGAAAACTCTCTTGATGAGTGGGAGAAAAATCTTCCCGTAAAGTCAGAGGATAAATCAGTCAGATCAAGTCCAAACAAGGTCTTCACCTTGAAAGGAAACATAAAATGTTTAACCTGCAACTGAAGAACTATAAAACCTAGGCTTTACCACTACGCCACAGGTAGGCTTCTCAGCTGACCAAGCTATCGGCCACAATTCCAGGCTGGCTAGCACAGCAAGTCTAATAAGGCAAGGCATTGCTCAGACAGAACAAATAAACCTCCTATCCATGGACCCTTAAAGGTCTAGGCACATAAAAACACTTCCTCATAGGAAGGAACATCATAGAAATGATAAAAATCACAAAACTTTTAAAGGTTGACAACGACAGGGGTATCGATGTTGTCCAAGTAGCCAAAACCTCCTTTAACAGTACACGAGGTATTCCAGCATACATCGGAAGGAGATCACTTCAGCATCAGATAAAGGAATTATACTGTCCAAATCTGAAATTTCACCCTCAGAAACTACCAGCGAATCTTCCTCACTAAAACTTGGGAGAGAGAGCAATCTGGGTAGCAGAAAGTGTAGCAGAAACCTTACTACCTGAAACGTTAAATTACTTTAAATGTCCTCTTGCATTTTCCCTGTAGGTAAGGAAAAACAGACAAAAGCCGCAGGTATCGCAGATGATACCTAAGGCTGCAAAATCTGTAAGCAAACACACTCCACCAGGAGATTGAGAAGAACCACAGGGCACTGCATGTGATGCCATAGAGGCTTGGGACATATATACATAAAAAACAGACCTCTCTTTCAAAAACTAGAACATAAGTCCCCAATCACTCATCTCAAGGAGGACGAAACACATCCTTGTCCGGATTGAATTCCAACCCCTCTAGGACATTTACCACTATATTGCGGTGGTGTGTTTTATTATTTTTAACACAATATAGCATACAGTAGAAAATGGCTTAATTTATTAACCCTTTAATAAATATACACTGACACATATAAGAATAACCAGAACGCCTAAATTCTCTTATATATATCCTCCTGTACCAAAGATTAGTGTAATTATAGGTTGACGAGTTAAACACAAGTGAACTTAGACTTGCAAGCTCTCTTAAAGAGCAAACTGCTAAGCTGCAGTTCCGATCCCAGTCGGAGACACTGAAGAGGCAGGGTCACATGACCGGACCCAACGAGAGCCGCAAAATGGCACCGCACTCCTTCACAAGTCAAGAAAGGAGGCAGAGACATGGCATCGGCTGGAAATGAAGCACGAAATTGCTAATGTCGCCCTTCATTCCAGTTGCCTAGAAAAGAGTTCTGATTACTTGAGTGACCTAGTCTGGATATACATTAAGCATAGAAATGGCGTACCTAAAAGCTGCAAATGGCAGTTGGATTCTGCAGCCACTGAAACACTTACAGGGCAAGCTCAATATAATTGCTGAGAAAAGCTTATCTGAAAGTTTGAAAGCTTATAGCTTATATACTGTATGCTAATAAAAGGTATTGAGCTCAAAACCCACATTTATTAATCCAAGGAGTTAAAAAACAATAGGAAATAAAATAGCAGAGATATTATTAACTCCTAAAGTGCCTCTAAACACATGGGCCAAATCTTCAGGGTATACTATCCTACAGTATTAACCTCATAAGTGCAAGTCCCCAATACTTAGAAGACAAAAGCACTTACCTGCATCTGGCCATCCGGCAGGAGGAAAGCTTACTAGATGTGAGAGGATGCCACTCCTCACAGAGACCTGTAGAAAAAGAAAGACTTAGTAAACCTACTCAGGCTTTCTATACCAGGGCAGCAACATGTTAGGAAAACGCAGAAGGCCCACCTTACAAATTCCAAACTGCCCTACTGAAGAGACTAACGTGGAGTATGGCTAGACCCCATCTTGAAAGGAAAGGTCAGAGCAAACCTACTCTGGCTTTCAAAATAATAAAATCTTGATTGAAGTGACTTCTTCAGACACCAAAAACTTCACCTCCTCCTTGCACCGAAGGCAAAGAGAATGACAGGGGATTGTGGGAAGGGAAGTGACATATAACAGCTTTACTGTGGTGCTCTTTGCCTCCTCCTGCTGGCCAGGAGTGATATTCCCGCTGGCGTCTTCCGGTAGGAGGAGCTAAGCAGAGCATGTCGAGTCTAGCGTTGTGTCTGTAGAGCTTGTTGACATCTCTTGGTCTTTGCTCCCATTGTCGGTGCCGGGTTTGCATCCTAGGGAGCCGGCTGCTTACACCCTGAGGTCTGACCACGAAGTCCACAAGAGCCGAGATATGGGCTCCATCGCCAGGGCCACAATTCAGTGACGCCGCAAGCATCTACTTTTTTTTTTTTTTGAATCAAGATTTTTTTATTGAGGTGTTTTAGCAACATGTAGTTAACAAATACAATACATATTTCGTAAAATTATAGCATATATTCACACATGACATATCATTTATCTATAGGAAATATAACTAACATCTCATATACTCCCTCACCCTCATTTACCACAAAGAGGGAGAGTCAAAGACACCTTATGTGAGTACCGAGAATTTGAATCATGTCACATTCACCTCTTTTACATTTTGTTTCCTATGTTGAGGCAAAATAAACTTTATGCTAATTAAACAACCTTGAAAACTTATACTTCTTATAGAGTGATACTTTGTATGTAATAAAAGTGTATTCATTATCTAATTCTTCACATGATAGAGGAAGTCAGTACAGGTAATTCCCAATCAAAACATGGGGATACCCTATAACAGTATAATATAAGTAGCGGATAAACACAGCTTATGTGTCCACCTATTTAAGGGTGAACTCTATATAGAAAGTTCTAGAAAGTGTGCTATTTACTTATATCATCCCTCTCCCACAGGACGACACAGTCTGTAGCATTGAGACAACATGGCGCTTGAGCCGTGGTGGTTGCCTATGAAAAGAATGTGTATATGAAATACGTGTCTGCATTATTGAGCATAACAAGTGACCTTTTTCTACAAACATTCGTTAAACAACATATTATCCCCTTTTGAAAACAGAGAACCTTGTCTAGTTAGATAAGGGAGATACACAGTGGGATATCATTAAGCAGATTTCTCTATGGTCATAGTATGGTGCATATTACATTAAGCGACAACAGCTGCAGGAGAGGTGTACAAGCTCTCACCAAAGCCAAAGCCTATGATGCAGTTCACATAGGTTATTATAATATCTATAGTAAATTACCAAATTGTGTGAATAACTAAAGAAGGTAGGTGAGATGAGGGGGGGGGGGAGGGGTTCAAAATGGAGCAGAACTTAGCATACTTTTTTATAATATTGCAATTTTACAATAAAACATACTGCTTTAGCAAATACATCTAAGCCAAGCCTATTAACAGTACCATTTGTCTGGGTAAGATGAATAAAGTGAAAACCTGCTGGCAGCATATATGATATTTGAACATTGTAACATAGCCGGTTGGACTAGAGAATAAAATTATAGGGTGCTAACCCATATCCCCATCTCCCTCGCCGGCTGAGGGAGACATAGAGCCTGACCCAACACAGTGAAAACATATTAAATGAAAATCCAACCTGCCCTAACATGCTGATCTGGATAGTATAACATTGAAACTGCAGGAACATAACTGTTTCTAATAATTAAACTAACTGGCATTTACACGATAGCTCAAACAAAAGAAACAAAAAGAAAAAAAAAACACTAGGGCTAAGTACAGTGACATTACAAGTATCTAGAATGTTATCTCGGTCATATGCCATATGTGATCCTGGAGATAGATACCGTTCAGCCCACGCCAGAAGTGACCAGCTGCGTCATATTCAACCATCTACCCAGCTGAGATAATTTCTGGATCCAGTGGGGGAGAGTCCACTCCTGAGCATGTAAGTTCTGTCTACTAGGGTTACCGCAAGTTACTTGGACTGAATAAACATGTGACTCACACCCTATGGACCATAGTCTCCCCTTATCTGCTGACTTTCGCCGGGAGCTACCTCTCCTCATTGCTAGAAACTGAGTGCCCCTTTTCACTGTAAATGTAGCCTCATCACCACAGGTCAGGAGGTCGGCCGCCCCTTCCCGAGATCCGGCTGAGAAGGATATGGAGTAAGGGCTGCTCAGTAATTTGCCACGTTCAGGATCTGCAAAGGGAGTCCCAGGCTCTCGGTCAGGTAAGGAAGATTGCAGCGGTGTTCTGATCTCGCTTCTCCGTAGTGTACAGCTGTGATCAACACCTGATGCGGAGCGAGCGGAACTTGATGCGGTCAATTGCTCCGGGTACATCAAAACAAAGTCTCCTCTCTCCGCCATCTTAGGTAATCTGTATGCATCGTGAGTACAAGAATCTCTCAGCTCCCATGTGAGTGCGGTAAAGTTAACTTGCATTTGTATGTCCAGTTGTACAAGGAACTTACGGATCTGCATTCGGTAGCCCTCCTCCATGATCAAATAGGGTACATTAGCTAGGATGCACTCTGCTCTGTAGTGGAATCACTGACACACAGCCCAAGTGAAATAGAAAGAAGGGTAATGGAAGCGTGAGTATAGGCCTCAAACTAAGCACATCGCCAACTATTTCTTCTCACCGCTCAAATTAGCTTCCAAAGCTGTAGCATACTGTTGGTCACCACTTCTGTGCTAGATTGAAGCTCTTTTTAAGCCAGTTGTCTGCAGAAATTATAGTTATAAGTAGAAAAGTATGTGGAGCTCATTTCCCATGCGTCTAGTCTGCTTGGCGGTTGGCTCCGCCCCCAGCATCTACTTTTTAGTACTATACCCGTTGTGGTGCGGTAACGTTCCCTAGGGTATAAATCCGGTCAGTCAAAGTAACCCACGTTGAAGTTGGCTAGAGCGAGGAGGCTTGCTACCATTAAGACGCATGCATATTTGACTGAAGCCAAGTTTATCATACCCAAGCTCCCGGTAAAGGCACCACAGCACAGGAGCACAGGAGCCAATACAGAGGAGGCGAGGAGTCTGAAGACTGTGCAGCAAAAGAGAGCTGATGGGACTATATTCCCAACGGGACACATTTATCTGGAACCTAACTTCAAATCGCAAGTATCTTTCCATTCTTGCTGTATGTCTCAGCACTGCACTGCACATATTTGAACCTGCTTTCCAAGGTTGTGACCCACTACGTTGACTCCTCTATATGTATGTGTCCGGAGTAAGGAAAGGCCTGCTGCGTGCTATATTTACACATGTATGTTGTCTGGAATAAGGAACTACATGCTGTGTGTTATATTTGCATGTGTATGTTGCCTGGCGTAAGGAACTGCATGTATTATGCTATATCTACATAAGTTGACTGTCTGCTACTACTACTTGGCTTCACAGCAAATGTTACATCCTAATAATTACAGTCTGTAAGGATTGCTCTACCTTGTTGCTAGGTGTGATTATTTATTAAAGTTGACTTCCTGCCATATGTTGCCTTTTGAAAAGGAGACAAGAGAAACTGTAATATATACACCTTAATGGTGTTAAATTGGAACAACTCATCAGTACCACTATATGTGCCTATCTAATATATAGGAGTATTCCTAAGGTCTCCCCCAATATACCATATTTATATATTGTTTATATCTTGCTACATATACCCTTATACATTGTATATCTTCAAATTAGATTGGGTTTAAAGACGGGTTTATAGTTCTATCTAATCAGTTTTTCTGAAATGTGATTTGCATATAGTTATTAGGCTGTTTTTTTCCTTTTTTTCTGCCTTTTTGTAGGCTGAACGTGACTTAATAACAGCTAGATTGATATAAGAACTTAACAGACAGGTTGTTTTTTTCCCTTTTTTTTTTCCCTTTTGATTTTATTTCCATGTCTTCTTATTCCCTATATATAGGGCACCGTATAGTGTGGTATCCGTGGCACAGGATACATTCCACCTTTTACACATTATATTATATATCATTAATATTTTTAAAAAACAAAAACAAAAAAAAACTTGGATTTCACTTGAATGCAGCATATCCAGCTGCTGAACATTTTAGTGTTTAAGATACACACAGTAGACACTTCACAGTAGACACTTCTCCGATGTCCCCTCTGAAAGCGTTAGGGAACCCACAATATTTAGGGTTGAATTACAACCATTAGTTAGTCAACTATCTGAGATTTTTCTACCTCAATTTGAGCAATTACAACACACAAATGGCTAACCTAACGGTAGAGATAAGGCAGTTTTCCGCTCAACTTAATGAAGTCGAAAATTTCTGAGGTAGAGGATGTCTTAAATAACCAAACAGATAGCTACTGAACAAACTAACAATATTAAAGTATTACAAGCTTGGCTTGCAGATCTAGAAGACCGATCCAAACGAAATAACCTGAAAGTTATTGGCCTCCGAGAATCTAATGGTTTTGCAGATTTACTAAATTTTGCGTCCATATTGCTCCCCCAAACATTAGGTGTCCAGCAGCAAAATATTCCTCTCTGTGTTGAGAGAGCCCATAGAATAGCTCCCCCCAAAAAAAAACACAGCAGGGAAGAATTTATACAGACCAATAATGATTAAATTTCAGAACTATCAAGATAAAATGACCATCTTGAGATCATATAGAAAATTGGGCACAGTGCTGATAGGGAAAGCTAAAATCCTTCTCTTCCAGGATTACTCTAATGTCACAGCCCAAAGGAGGAAGGAGATGGCTCTTTTCTGCACAAAACAAATTAATGCTGGTTACAAGGCTAGACTTCTATACCCTGCCAAAATAATAATAGATGACAATGATGTTACTTACACCTTGACTAATGAGAGAGAAGCTAGAGAGTATTTCAGGAAGATATATATTTCACTCTCTTAATAATTTTAATAACTCTACAATATAGTATGACAAAAAGTGGTATTTGATGGCGTTGCTGATTTTTACACTAGGTTTTGTTTTTATTTTTGATTGCAGATTTTCGTTCACTTACTTTGTTGAATGGTTTTTTTTTTCTCCCCTCCTCCTCTCCCTCAAACTTATATATAAATGAGGTAGAGATAAATATAGGAATATGTTAAATGTCTTTCTTGGAAAATAGGGGGTATAACGTCCCCGATTAAAAGGAAGCTTATCCTTAGGCAGCTAGGTAAACATAAACCTGATATAGCTCTTATACAAGAAACCCACCTAAAATTAGATGAGGTAAATTAACTTAAGACCAAATGGGTAGGTAAAGTAATCACGTCATCTTGCTCTAAAAGAAAAAGAGGTGTGGCTTTCTTATTTAATAAAATGTTTACATATAAATTGTTGAAACAAGAGATAGATACTGAAGATAGATGGATACTTGTTGAAGTTGAGATAGAAGGTGTTAAATACATTTTCTGTAATTTATATGGTTCGAATAAAGCAGATACAGACTTTTGGAATAAACTTACCACCTATCTATCCCAATATATAGGACAAAATCTAATTTTAGCGGGAGATTTTAACTTAATTCCATCATCTCTGCTAGATAAATGTACCCCCAATAAGACCTTTTTTTCGAACCAAAAATCTATATTATTCTTTAAGATTTGTAAAAGCCTAAAAGTTCATGACCTGTGGCGTATTAAATTCCCAGATCATAAAGTCTTTACCTGTGGATCTAAATCTTATAGATCATTTTCTAGAATTGATTTCTTTTTAATCTCTAGCTCTATGTTATCTATAGATGCTAAAGTACAAATTTTTGATATAGCAATTTCTGACCATGCCATTATTTCCCTAGATATAACACGTAGAGCATGTATTATGGGCGCTTCTAATAATCCCCCCCCCCCAAATTCTTAATTCAAGATAGTAAATTTACTAATTGACTTGTGCAAAAATGGAGAGATTATCAATTCTTTAATGTGGGGGTATCGGGATAAAACAGAACTATACTGGGAAGCTGCCAAGGCATATCTCAGAGGAGAGATTAAAGCTTACATGATTAAACAAAAAAAAAAAAGTTTAAAGCCCAGGAAATACAGCTGGCAAACCAGGTTAGTAATGCATTCAAGAATTATATAAACAACACTATCAGAATATTATGGGACAAATATCAAAGAGCTAAACAGGAACGAGATCTCTTTATAAAAGAAAAAACGTTGCATGAAGAAATGAGAACAATATTCAAAGGACAGTTTGGTAAATCTGCTAAATATTTGGCTAGATTAGATAAATCCAGAAAGAAGAATAATAGAATTGAATCTATTATAGATAGGATAGATATACAGACCCTACAAATATAAAGAAGGTCTTTTTAAAATATTTTTAAAATATTTACACATCAAAAGAAATTAATATAGAAAATAAGAATAAATTGTGGAACAGAATTAATCCTCCAAGAATTTCTAATGCTTTTCTGGATACTTTAAATGTTCCCATTACTAAAGAGGAAGTACTCAAAGCAATAAACTGTGTTAAATTAAATAAAGTGCCAGGACCTGACCAACTTTCCTCAGAATTTTATAAGATATTGAAAAGTGATATTGCTGGTACACTAACCAGGTTGTTTAATGAGTATTTTATTGAGAAAAAAGAAATGTCCAGATATTTCTCAGCATCGGTTGTCTCCCTTATATAAAAAAAAATAAGGATCCTATGGATCCAGGATCTTATAGACCTATCTCGCTACTAAATGTAGATTATAAATTACTGATCGCCACCATGGCAAATAGACTTAAGCCTGGTATAAAACAAATCATACACAATGATCAAACGGCTTTTTGCTAGAATATCTGTGGAACAGGCTCCACGGAAACAAATCTCACATAAAACAAGACTTCGCTCTCTTGACAGCAGATGCTGAGAAAGCTTTTTACTTAGTAATCTGGAACCATTTATAAACTTCCCTTGATGATAAATTTGGTTTTCACTGGAATTTTGTTACTTTTGTTAAATCTATTTATCATCTATTCTAGTGAATGGTAGCTTAACATTGTGGTTTTCTTTGCAGAAAGAAACAAGGCAGGGATGCCCCTTGTCCCCTTTTTTATTTAATGTTGACATAGAACCTCTAGCTATATTACTTAGGGAAGATTTAAAAGGAATAGATCTTGGGGGTCAACGTATAGTTCTATCTTTATAAGCAGACAATCTGCTCCTTTTTCTCAAAAACACTAGCAAAAGTATTTCTATTGCTTTAAATATATTTGAACTTTTTAGCTCCTTCTCTGGATACAGGCTTAACTTAAGTAAGTCTGAAGTACCCTCAATTTACCAAAATAAAGACAGTTTCAACTTACATCCATTCAAAGAAGTTAAGATTATCAAATACTTGGGAATTAATTTACATAGAGATCCAAATGTCTGGTACAAAATTAATTATTCAGATTTCTTTGTAAATGCTGCCAAGAAAATGCAAAGATGGTCGACATTCCCAATTTCATTCTCAGCTAAAGTAATAATAATAAAAACCATCCTCTTTCCCCAGTTAGTATATATCTTACAGAACTTCCCATTTTTTATCACTAATAAAGATATAAAGTTCTTCAAAAAAGACTGTATTACCTTTGTCTGGAACGGGAAAAGACACTGCCTATCTATAACTAAATTACATAAACTTTCAGAATACAGAGTTTTTTCCCTCCCTGACATAAAGTGGTATAATATTACAATACTTGTGCGATTCATAGTTGATTGGATCACAGACAGGCATTATTTTACCAATCTTCAAACTGAGGAAAATTTGCTATCTCCATTTTTGCTCAAAGCCATTATTCATTGCCCCACACCACAGCTACCAATTAATGTTAAAAATCTGCTTGTATTTCGAAATATTATTATAGCATGGCAAAAACTTTGCATAGCACTCAACATAGATTTTCATATATCAGGATATAAAGACATAAGACAAGAGTTTAGCCAATTTGGTCAATTAGGTGATTGTATCACTTTACATAGGGCTGGGATACACACACACTCTCATTGATGTATAAAATATTATTAGCTAAGCAGGGACAACTAGGTCTAGAATTAGTACTGTCAAAATGGACGACCTATTTTCAAGAGATAACACTAGAGAATATATCAAGTGGGTGAAGGAGGCATCTCTCTCATGTGTTTGGAAAGAATCACACATAAAGTTAATTAATAATGCTTACATGAGACCTATAAAATTAGCTAAATGGATGGAAGATAGAATAAGTAACTGCTTCAAATGTAATGGAGCTTCTGCTGATGTACTCCATTGCTTCTCGTTGTGTCCAAAAATCAAACAGTTCTGGCTAAAGGTGGTTTACTGACTTAATAAGACCTTTGATGAGAGAATTATTCTAGAACCACATCATATTTTCTTCTTATTCTCTGGACACACCACAATTTTTTTTTAAAGCAATTTAATTCTTAGGAACTGGAAAAAAATCAGCACTATCAATTGTGTCATTCAAACAAGCAATTTATTCTCAAATTATGTTTGAACAGCTTAATACTGTTTAATCATTCTCCAAACAGGTGCAACATTTCTTTAATAAATGGCTTAATATTATTTTACTGTGCCCTATTAGTATCCAATATGCTTTGACAAAACAATTCCATAAGACCGATATTTTTTAGATTTTGGTCCTTAGTAATATTTTCCCCTCAGCTTGGTATTAGTGGTCTAGGTTAGAGGGGGAGTGTGGGGGGGGGGGGCGACGAACCCCTTTTTTATTTTTTTTATTATTATTTTATTGTATTTAGTATATTTTTGGGAAAAGAAGGAAAAATAACAGCACAATGTACACACTATGTCTATCAAGATACGTATCAGTATTGAAGCTTTACAAATATTTTTTCATAGCTTATATGCCGAGTCCTTAATATATGGTGTTAGTCGAGAATTGCTTACCTTTTTTGTTTTTGTTAGTAAAATAATTTGTCATAAGGAATATTATATATGTTTATTCCTTGATATACATCTGAATTGTACTGTCTCATGTAACTTCTTTTTTTTCTGTATATGTATTATTATGGATAATGAAGATATGCTTATGCATGTATTGCTGATTATAAATAAATGTTTAAAAAAAAAAAAAAAAGGTGTGATATTCCCAACAGTAATTGATGATTCCATGGACTCACCGTGTCTTAAGAAAGAAATATAGTTTTTTTAGGCTGTTTTATTTTTATCAGCAGTTTTAAATATGGGGTGTACTTCCCCTTTAAATCAAACATAAAACAAACAAAATCCTACTCCTTTTTAGGAGACTAGCTATACATGCAATTTTTCCTTACTAACCAGTACTGGGCAGCTAAACTGGTCCCAGTTAACAAAACAAATCAAAATAAGCAGAACAGAACAATTTTTGCTCACCAGTCTCTTGTTTCTGCCAGCTATACATTCAGACATACAGCAAGGTGTCAGTTCCTCCCTCTCTGGAGTAGCCTGCACAATTAAACACTGATTTCCTCTACAGAACTGCTTATAAAGGATCCAGATGATTAAATTAGAATCAACTGTGGTGAGCTACTAACAAATTAACACTTTGTTAGAGAGGAAAAAGTTACATTTCCAATCTCCTGCTAATATACACTCCTCTCACCCTGTCACACATCCCCCTCCCTAGCGTAACACCAGTGTGTGAAGCGACTGCTGCAAGAAGCCCATGCACACGAGACAGTGCAACAGCATTACCATGGAGCATACCAGCTCTGTGCTTCACTAAAAAAGTAAATGGTTGCAAGAACAAAAACCATCTAGTGACTCGTGAGTTTCTATCTTTGTTGGTGTGCATCCATTTTAACGGAGCATGGTCAGTGACAAGGGTGAAGCGCCTTCCCAGTAAATAATACTTTAGAGTCTCCATAGCCCACTTAATTGCTAAGCACTCTTTTTCTATAACAGCATAGCGCTATTCTCGAGGCAACAATTTCCTGCTTAGATATAGCACTGAATGTTCTTCCTCGCCTATGTACTGTGACAGTACAGCACCCAAACCGACCTCAGGAGGCATTTTTCTGTAAGAAAACTCTTTATCAAAGTCAGGTGCCACGAGGATGGGTTGCTCACACAATATTGAACGAAGGTCTATAAAGGCCTCCTCTGCCTTTCTGTCCCACCTTACTGTGTCTGGACTTTTGGCTTTAATAAGCTCTGTGAGAGGAGCAGCTCTGGACGCAAAATGGGGTATGAACCTGCAGTAGTAGCTAACAATTTCCAAGAAGGCTCTAACCTGCTTCTTCCTAAGAGGGATGGGCCAATTCTGTATAGGTCATACCTTGTTCAATTGGGGTTTCACTAACCACCTTCCCACTACATAACCTAAATACTTAGCCTCTCCAATAAAACATTTGGAGGGGTTGGCAGTTAACCCAACTTGCCTAAGGGTGTCTACCACTGCCTCTACTTTTTGCAAATGAGAGTCCCAGTCTGTGCTATGGATTATGACATCATCCAAGTACGCAGCGGCATAGTGTGCATGTGGTCTGAATAATTTATCCATGAGCCTCTGAAAAGTGGCTGGAGCTCCATGGAGACCAAAGGGCATCACCTTATATTGAAATAAACCATCTGGGGTTACAAAGGCAGTTTTCTCTCAGGCATGCTTAGGGAGGGGTATTTGCCAATACCCTTTTGTTAAATCCAATGTGGAAAGAAATATGGCCTTAGCTAGCCTCTCTACCAGTTCATCAACCCATGGCATCAGATAGGCATCAAACTTTGACACTTCATTTAATTTCCTAAAATCATTACAAAATCAGATAGAACCATTCAGTTTAGGTACAAAAACAATTGGGCTAGACCAATTACTATGTGATTCTTCTATTACATCTAATTCAAGCATTTTCCTATCCTCTGCTCGTACAGCCTTCCTTTTTGCCTTAGGAATCCTGTATGGTTTTAATTTAAGGGTTACTCCAGGCTCAGTAATAATATCATGGGCAATTTCTAGTGTTCTGCTTGGCATAGCCGAGAAAACATCCTTATTCCTCTCCACCATTTCCTTAACTTCCTTTAATTGTTCAGGTGTTAGCTCTGGGGAAATAGTTACTACTTGTTCTGAGACTTAAGGCTCAGCCTTGGTATTATCTAGCTGGGCTAGTAATGCTTATCTATCCCTCCATGACTTAAGAAGATTTATGTGGAATATTTGCTCTTTTCTACGATGGTCAGGCTGACTAACTTTATAATTCACAGGGCTTACCTTTTCTATAATTTCATAAGGTCCCTGCCAACAAGCCAAAATCTTACTCTCTGCCTTACAGTTGCACTCTTATCATAATAAAATTTTTAGCATCCTGAGCTTTTCCCATATATTGAAAACCAGGGGAAAAACCATGAGCCATTCGCTCCTGCATTTTCTCTATATGCTGCACCACATTAGTACCTGGTACTCCCTGTTCTTCTCAAATTTCCTTTAGTATGTCCAACATACCTCTCGGATGTCACCATACAAAAGTTCAAAAGGAGAAAAACCAGTTGAGCTCTGGGGAATTTCACAGACTGCAAACAATAAGTAAGGAAGCAGTTGATCCCAATCCTTCCCATCTCTACTAACAACTTTCCTTAACATCCTCTTAAGTGTGCGGTTAAACCTTTCTACTAGCCCATCTGTCTGTGGGTGATATACCAAGGTTTTCAAAGCCTGTATTTTGAATAATTGGCATAACTCCGTCATGAGATGGGAAACAAAAGTAGTACCTTGGTCAATTAAAATTTACTTTGGGATCCCAACCCGTGAAAATACTTGTGCCAATTCATTTTCTATATTTTTAGCATTAGCCTTACGTAGCGGAATGGCCTGAGGGTATCGAGTTGCATAATCGACAATAACAAGAAAGTATTGGTGATCACGAGCTGATTTCTCTAATTGGCCTACCAAGTCCATCCCAATCCTATCAAATGGTACATCAATAATTGGGAGGGGTATAAGTGGACCCCTTAACTTGGGTTTTGAGGATGACAGTTGGCACTCTGGGCAGGAAGCACAATATCTCTTTATTTCTTGTAAACCCCTGGCCAGAAGAACCTCCTCAGAACCCTTTCCTGAGTTTTCTCTACCTCCAGATGTCCATCCAAAAGGAGTGAATGAGCAAAATCTAAAACCTTCCTAGTACGAGAGGAAGGCACAACTAGCTGTTCTATCTCTTGACCTTCCTCTGATATTACTTGGTACAGAAGGTAATTTTTAATCATAAAATAGGGGTATACACTTTTTGTTTGACCTTCTACAGGTGCTTCATTAACATCTACTACCCTGATCCTTGCATGGTGTAGCAAGGGATCATTAGCTTGTTCTCGCCCAAAGCTACTGCTAATAATGTCTAGTTCACAGGGAACATTTTCATCAATTTCACTTCCCTGATCTACTTCAGATTTTGTGCACTGAGTGGCCACACCTTTCTTACTACGTTTTCCCTGCTCATTTAACAAAACTTCATTAAGGGCTTTATTAAATCTGTATTTACTGTTCCTGCGCTCTCTTCTAGATTTACTCCTTTTGGGATTAGAGGCATACAAATCAGGGTGAATGAAAGGGAAAAATTCATGTAGACACCTATCCCCTGCTTCAACCTCTGACTCTCCCTGTTTAACATTAGGGTCTGAAACTCTGGAAAGTTTCTTCCTATAACCAAGGGATAGGGCAGCCTAGGTACCACTACAACAGTTATTTGTATTAATTTCCCAAGTACAGAGACACTTATAACAGCAGTAGGATAAGTAACAGTGCACCCATGAATACACAATACTCCTTTTGTCTTATTTTTTTGCAACTGTGATTGTTCCACTAAATCTCCTGACACTAGGGTTAAGGCACTACCAGAGTCCACCAAAGCCTCTGTATCTCTTTTATTAAAGCATACGGACACCCAGAAGGTGTGTATGCTTTCTCCCATGCCTGCTAGGCAAATAAGTCCACAAAAGTCCAATGGTTCTTCTCCTAGGGCACATTGCATTGGTTCTGGTAGGTTTGGGCATCCTGCCCTGACGTCCTTTGGCACCACACTCAAAGCAGGTTATATAGTTCCTCCCCAAATGATCCACTCTTGGCAAAGTGTGGTTAATCTGATAGCGATCTGCTGGTTCAGCTTCAACTTCAGTCTCGCCCTTTCTGTTTCCTGGCCTCTTGGTCCTAAAAGTCTTTTGTTATCTCAGAGATTCTGAAACAAATTTAGATGGCATAGGACAGGCTTTTTCAAGGTCCCTGGCAGCAAGGTATCTTTCCACTTGAGCCACCATACAATCATCTGTAGTGGGGTTTCCTTGTTCTACCCACTTGTGGAGGCCACGGGTCAGTTCTCACAAGAATCTGTCAAGTACTAACATTTCAACAATCTGTGCAGGACTTTGGGCCTCTGGTCTAAGCCATTTTTGCGGCAGATGTATTAAGTCAAACATCTGGGATTTTTCCCCATGTTGAAATGCCAGTTATAGAAACGCTGTGCTCTCACTGTATATGTTACACCCATTCTAGCAAGAATGTCAGCTTTTAGCCATGTATAGTCTCCAGCAGCCTCTTCTTCTAAGTCATAATAAGCCTTTTGGGCTTCACCAAGGAGAAAATGAGCAATGATTCCTGCCCATTTCTCTCGTGGCCAGGCTTCTTGGGTAGCTGTGCGTTCAAATGCCACCAAATATGCCTCCACATCATCCTCTGGCGTCATTTTCTGTAAGCAGCCGCTTACCCCTATCCTATTCACACCGTCTGCTTACGCAGGTGCTCCCTGAGCAGTAATACGCTGCACAACATCAGAAAGCATGGCATGATCCTGTTTTTGGGCCTCAGCCAGGGTCCCAAGTAAAAGTCTGTTACAATCTTGCTGAGCTGCAACTGATGCTGCAGCCTGATGATTAGTTTCTTGTCGTATAGACGCAGCCTGCATCAGGGCCTGTAAAACATCCTCCATATTTATGTGGGTCTGTACCTTTAAGGCTTTCAGGTTAGTAAAGCAGGCACTAACAATCCCACTTCTGACACCACTGTGACAAAGCCCTTGCAGAAATAGTCACTTCACCACGAAATATAGTTTTATAGGCTGTTTTATTTTTAGCAGCAGTTTTAAATATTGGGTGTACTTCCCCTTTAAATCAAACGTAAAACAAACAAAATCCTACTCCTTTTTAGTAGACTAACTATTGTTTCTGCCAGCTATACATTCAGACATACATCAAGGTCTCAGTTCCTCCCTCTCTAGAGTAGCCTGCACAATGAGACACTGATTTCCTCTACAGAATTGCTTATAAAGGATCCAAATGATTTAACCAGAATCAGCTGTGGTGAGCTTCTAACAAATTAACACTTTGTTAGAGGGGAAAAGTGACCTTTACAATCTCATGCTAATATACACTCCTTCTTGCACCCTGTCACAATATGTATTGACTACATCAGCTTTATTGCATTCATTTTACTAAAACCACTGCATCTTTAGCACAGTGTAATATAGTATAGTAATTATTATCAGTTTCCTAGGATAAGAGAACAATATCCTAGGATGATCCAATGCTACCTTGTTCTGTTTTAGCTCCTGAGTATGTTTTGTTCCTAAAACATTTGGTTCAATTATAAAAAGTTCAAGGAGCTGAAAAATAAAATTTTCATAGAACACATGAAAAACAAAATAAATCAATTAGGCAAGCAAGTAAGTTTTTAAGTTTACAAATTATTGTATATTTGATTTATCTTTTCTCTAGGCTGGTTGACATGAATAGGAAAAATCCCACTTCAGAAAGTGATCATCCCGCCTCTCGTGCAGTAATCCCTTTTGTTCTGTGGTGGGTTGGGGGGCAGGAAAACTGTTTTTTTAGAAAATCTGCTTAAAAAAAAATATTTTATAAGCATTTAAAAGTGCCATTATTCCACATTACTTTAAAGTCCAGGGACACACCTTTTGAAAAGCCTCTGGGCTATTATTTATACTATCTCTTAGTTGTGGCCATATGGACCAAAAAATGTGCAGCATGTAGGAGGGTTAAGGTTCTGAATTGCATCAAATTCACTACATCCTCCCCCATGGGGGAAGTTGAAAAACTACAATTTCCAGATTTAAATGATAGGAAATCCGGCACAATAAATAATGAAAGTGTGTCCGATTTGTTTTTCAATGGGCACAGTTACAGATGGGAATCATATAATTTTAAAAGGACATGAAACACTTTGTTTTTTGTATCCTTTGTTGAAGGAGGAGCAATGCACTACTGGGAGCTATCTGAACACATCAGGTAAGCCAACGAGAACAGGTATATATGTGCAGCCACCAATCAGCAGCTAGCTCCCAGTAGTGCACTGCTGCTCCTGAGTATACCTAGGTATGCTTTTAATAAAGAATGCCAAAAGACCAAAGCACATTAGATTATAGAATTAAATTGGAAAGCTGTTTAAAATTGTTAGCTCTTTCTGAATGACAAAATAAAAAAATAATAATTGGGTTTCATGTCCCTTTAAAGGGACATGAAACCCAAAAATTTATTTCATGATTCAGACAGAGAATACAATTTTAAACAAAATTCAAATTTACTTCTATTATCTAATTTGCTTCATTATTTAGATATCCTTTGTTAAAGAAATAGCAATGCACATGGGTGAGCCAATCACATGAGGCAAATATGTGCAGCCACCCCCACCAATCAGAATCTACTGAGCCTATCTAGATATATAATATATTAATAATAATAATAATTTGCGATTTATATAGCGCTTTTCTCCCTGTGAAACTCAAAGCACTTTACAAATATACCAACATAAGACATAAAAGTTAGGAGTTTCTGAAGGTCAGATAAGCGGACTGAATGCCTGATGGAAGAGGTGGGTCTTTAGCTTTTTTAAAAAGTCTGTAAGGACGGTACCTCTCTGATTGCGCACGGTAAAGAGTTCCAGAAAGTAGGGGCAGCGTGGCAGAATACTCTGGAGCCTGAGTTTGTCCTTATTCTTGGCACTGAGAGGAGGGATGTTTTGGCTGACCTAAGTGAACGGGATGGGATGTAGGGTGTCAGGAGCTCTTTCAGGTACTGTGGGCCTTGGTTGTTTAAGGCTTTGAAGGTCAGCAGGCCAATTTTAAAATATGTTCGCCATTTAATTGGAAGCCAATGCAGGGAGTGGAGAACAGGTGTTATGTGGCAGGAGCGAGTTTGATTGGTCAATAGCTGGCTGCTGCGTTTTGTACTGTCTGAAGGCGATGGAGTTCTTTTTTTGTGAGGCCCAAGTAAAGTGCATTGCAGTAATCTAGCCTAGAGGATACAAATGCATGGATTAATGTTGGCATATCATCCGGTTGAATTAAGTGTTGTATCCTGGCTATGTTTTTCAGATGAAAGTAGGCAGATTTTATTACGGAGGAAATCTGCTGTTTAAAAGATAGTCCAGCGTCAATCAGCACTCCGAGGTTTCGTACCTTTGCTGAACTAATGAGTTTAGAGCCTCCAAGCTCCAGGCCAGTTGGGTGATTGTGGGATATTTTTGATGCCCGGGTCCCCTCACCAAGAGTAACTCTTTTTTGTCTGGGTTCACTTTGAGACAGCTAGCATTCATCCATTCTATGAGGTCTGTTAAGCAACTGTTTATGCGGCATGCTGGGTCTGTAGTATCTGGAGCAAAGGAGAAGTAGAGTTGTGTATCATCAGCGTAACAATGATACCTTAGGCCATGTCGGTTAATGATGTCCCTCAGTGGTAGAAAATAAATTATGAATAGCATGGGAGACACGATAGATCCTTGTGGAACTCCGCAGGCCAGTTCTGTTGGTGCTGATGAGCTTGATCCTGATATTACTCTCTGTGATCTACCAGCGAGGAAAGATTAAAACCAGTTAAGGACTGTGCCTCCTAGACCACAGATGTACTGCAAGCGCTCTATTAGAAGCCTATGGTCAATGCTTTTCAGGAAGGAATATCAAGAGAATGAAGCAAATTAGACAACAGAAGTATATTAGAAAGTTGTTTAAAATGGTATTCTCTATCTGAATCATGAAAGAGAACATTTGGGTTTAATTTCCCTTTAAGTATCTTTCCTCTGCATCTTTTCAGCACTGTGAAAAAAATACATCTATTCATATTTTTCACCAATACATTCTCCTCAACAACTTTATATCAGAATAACTGTTTAATAACTTTTTTCCAGATCACAAATGGCACCATTTGGTCACCAAGCAGCAAAATATAATACATTGCACTTCTGAAGAATGAGCAGCAATTTGGAATTAAAGGGACACTAAACCCAAAAAAATTCTTTCATGATTCAGGTAGAGAATACAAAGTTAAAAAAAAAAACATTCCAATTTACTTCTATTATCTAATTTACTTAATTCTTTAGATATCCTTTGTTGAATAAATAGCAATGCATATGGGTGAGCCATTAATGTGCAGCTACCAATCAGCAGCACAGAGCATATCTAGATATGCTTTTCAGCAAATAATATCAAAAGAATGAAGTAAATTAGATAATAGAAGTAAATTAGAAAGTTGTTTTAAATAGCATGCTCTTTCTAAATCATGAAAGAAAAAAATGTGGGTTTCATGTCCTTTTAAGGGACATGCACATGTTTCAGGAGTTAAAGGGACATGAAAACCAATTTTTTTCTTTCATGATTTAGAAAGAGCATACAATTATAAACAACTTTCTAATTTACTTCTATTATCTAATTTGCTTCATTCTCTTGATATTCTTTGCTGAAAAGCATATCTAGATATGCTTAGTAGCTGCTGATTGGTAGCTGCACATAGATGCCTCCTGTGATTGGTTCATCGTGTGCATTGCTATTTCTTCATTAATGTATATCTAAAGAATGAAGCAAATTAGGTAATAGAAGTAAATTGGAATGTTGTTTAAAATTGTATTCTTTACCTTAATCATGAAAGAAAATTTTTGGGTATAGAGTCCCTTTAACAGCAAGTTATGGAATTTAAGAATAATAAAGAATTAATGGAATTATGACTTTATTGAACCCTACTAGATAAATTGTACATTGTTGTCTGCTTTTGAAAATGCTGCCACTAGTATATATATAGTATGATACTCATGATGTAGTGATGGTAATAACTAACTGAAAAAGCCATTTAGTTGTATTACTGGCTAGAGTGTAAGTGAGGCTGGGGCTGAAATGCACACAGTGAGATACACCTACAAGTTAGATTACACTTTTATTTTTATATTGTTTTTATTAGAAATTTTACAGAATTCCAAGATACAAAAAATGAACACATATGTAAAGTCATTTCCACTGTATGTCAGTTCTACCTTATGATCTAATCTACTTAGAGTTATAGGTCATTCTGCATCTGTTAGGTAACAAGAATTGCACCAACCCCAAATGAATTCACTTGCTACAAAGGAATAAAAAAGAAAATAACTGTACTGATGTATACAAAAAAATAAAGTAAAAAAGGAGCTAAAAGTAAAAAGAAGAAGAGAAAAGGAAAAGATAGACAGTATCAGAAAGAAAATACAATTGTTTAGATGCCGCTGGCTCGACAACCGGATTCCAATGATGCTTACAATGGGAAATGTTCATTACCATATTGCCTATATCTGTTTTTCTTGTTATGTTGCAGTGTAATTATCCAATGTTACTCATTATCCAATAAAATCATATTTTATGGAACGTTTCTTTTGTATCCTGCAAGTGTGCTGTTTCTGACATATTGTAAAAGTATGTCCTTTTGTTAATTATTGCTTCCCATAGATTACACTTTTAAATGACCACTTAATATAGTAGAATTGAATAATTAACATATGCACAATAAAAAGACAATGCAATAGCACTTCCTTTGAATTTGAAATTAGCAGTCGAATATTTTCTGGGAAATGGCAAAGTTAATCTATTTCCACCCCTTGTATCATGTGACAGTCATTAGACAATCACAAAATGCATATATGTATTTACTGTGCACTTTTGCACATGCTCAGTAGGAGCTCGAGCCTCAGAAAGTGTACACATCTTAATAACTGAAGTATATTGGAAATGTTTGTTTAAACTGCATGCTCTCTCTGAACCCTTAAACTTGCCCTTTAAATGGACAGTATACACTCATTTTCATATGACTGCATGTAATATACACTACTATAAAGAATAAGATGCACAGAAACTGATATAAAAATCCAGTATAAAACCGTTTAAAAACTTACTTAGAAGCTGTCAGTTTGGCTCTGTTGAAAAGGTAGCTGGAAAGCCCACTGCAAGTGGGAAATAAGACACTCCCCCCCCCTCCCCCTTCTTTTGCATATGAAAAGACCCTTTACACAACAGGATCAAGCTGGAGAAGGTAGCTGACGGTATTCACATAAAACTTTGGGGCTTGGTTAGGAGTCTGAAAATCAGAGCAATGTTATTTAAAAATAAGCAAAAGTATACAATTTAAAAAAAAAAAAAAAAACAACAACTTTATGGGCTATATAACTAGATCATCTACAAAACATTTATGCAAAGAAAAAATGAGTGTATAATGTCCCTTTAAGTAAGTTGATCCTTCTCAGTTTTGTCAATGAGCAGACAATCTCTCCATTGTAATTGCTAAGACTTAATAAAACCTGTCATATGTCATGGAAAATACTTGTCGCAACATCACAACTCAAAAATTGTGGTATTAATAAAGATATGTACCACCCCCCTTGTCACAGCTGCAAGCACTCTCTATTATAATCAATAGAGCAGCATCTATTTCACAATTGTTCACTTCTAGACACATTACAAGCGCCACTGTGAAAGACACCAGTATCACAAAAACACTTTCAAAACTTTGCACAACAAACAAATAAAATAAAAAAACAACAACAATATAGAGAGAGAACAGTCCACTCTGACATAGGCAAAGAAAAAAAAAGACTAAAGCTAAAAAGACAATCTTTTAAGTTTTGAAATAGAGACATGAATGGTGTAGCTGAAAAATCCCAACCACACCTCTAAAATGCCTGTAATGCCCACGGCCAGCCCCTGGGGCACCTTTCATTTTATCCAGCATGACTACATTACCCTGACAAAACAGACATGCAAATATTTTACATTTGCTAACATTTCCATAAAACAATTTGCTAGTGAGTTTCCTAGGTGTTGTGTTTGTCATTATTATTTTTACATGTTGCTAGCTGATCTTTTTCATGTGTGGAATATTGGGTACCTCATGCAATTCAGCAGATAAGCAGCAATGTGTAAGGAAGATGAGTCTGGCCAAGGCGTTCATGGATTACAGTGGTTTCAGATGGTAGGTTAGAGGGCTAGCATGGCAGGAGTTACAGTAGTCAAGTTGGGATATGATGAGTTAGTAAATTACAATATTAGTTGTGTCTTATGTGAGAAAATGCAAATTTGAGAGTTGTTCATGAGATGAAAACATAAGGATTCATCTTAAAACTGAATAAGATGGTTAAATTAATATTCAAATGTGAGACCCAGTTGCTGTGGGCATAAGAGGTTGGAGTGATGATTGTGTTGTCAACAGAAACTGTAATCTCAGAGGTAGGGATAGTCACTTTATATGTGTTCTAGATTTCAATAGCAAAGCATTGGTTTTTTGGGGACATACTAATTACTCCAGTTTAATGGCTCAACCTAAGGGTATATTATGGCCACCCATAAGATCTGTATTGTAGCAGCTGCAATATTAATAAAAAAAAAAAAAAGGAAAGGTCCTGCTATCCATCCAAATACTCTTTGTCTCCCATGCATGTCCTGGTTTCTCTGTCAAGTTAAAGCTGAATCAACCCCAAGACATGAATCATCTTGGCTCACCAAGACTTGCCCAGTGTTGTGCTAAATTCACCCCTTATGTCTTGTGTTATATATCAGATGTTATAAAATATATGGATACAAAAATCAATGGTTTTCCCAGGTATGCTCTTTAAGCTAAATATGGCTGAATGAGGGTAGTAAAATGAGAAATACATTTCTCAATTCATTTAAAGATGGCTATTTAGAATATACGTAAATTTGTTTTTTACATTTTTTTCTGTATTTCTTACAATCTATATTTTTATTAGCATCTTGCAATTTAGATTGTAGCGTTATTTTGATGATACCAAATAAAAATGCAAATTCAAAGAGGTTGCTTTTAGGAGATGCAAAAAAAAAAAGGTTTAATTTATTAATTTCAAGCATTACGTTTTTACTGTCAGAGAGGGGACATTTGAGATCAGGATATATAAAATTCCATTGATGCAGTGTGAGTCCATTCAAAAGCTAGTACTGAATATTTTTCACTTAGTAAGAAAATAAGACTGATATCAACAGACACAACATTAATATGATAAACAAAAAAGAAACATCAGCCTCTCATGAAAACAAAGAAAATGCTCAGCTGGGTGCAATACATTTTAACTAAGTTCGCCATATCAAATCACATTTCTCTAAAGATCCTCAATGCTCATAAAAACCCTCAGAACATACATTAAACTGATTTATTATGAGAAATAAAACAAAGTAAGCAAATTGTTTGTCTCCATAATATAGTAATACAAATTAGAGAAACGTGTTGTACAGATAGCTCTTTAGAATTATGAAACATTGTGTAGACACCGTGAAATAGCAGCACAAGTGAAGCGTTGAGTTGAGCTGTTAAAATCAGAGATAAGTGTTAAAGACCACAGATCATAGACCCCATTCCAATACATCAGATAAAAATAGATTGCGACTCCTTAGGATAAATAAACATATTGGATACATGCATTAAACAGAATGGAACCAAGAGGGCTTAATAAAGATCTGGATTTAGCAGCATCTGTGTAAAAATTGCGTTTTACTTATAGTGTAATTATGTTTAATTATGTTTAATATCCCTAGGAGGAAAATACTGATAACATCGGTAGTCAAACATATCAAGTTAATGTTAGAACCTAAAATGTTTATTGTCATCTACTTGTATGTTTTAATTCTGTATTATTTATAGTGATCACTATTTTTATTAACAACAAGTGGCAAGAGGAAAACTGTTTTACCTTAGATAATCACCAGCAATATCCTTGCACAGTGTAATATGCTCTCTAATGGAAAATTTAAAAAAAGGCTCAATACAATTACATAAAAAGAATGGCTTTAAAACTAAGTGTGTTAGCAGGGGAATTACAGGTTAAAATACCATCAAGTAGTAATTCAAATATGATTTAACATTTCCAACAATTGTGATTAATTTCAAATTGCAGAAAAATTTTATCTTATTTCCTAACAACAACGGTCTATACAAAGACAAGGTTTTTAAGTTTAATTTATACAATTAAATATGAATAATTTTTATATAATTGTATTATATTATGCTGCGTCTTAAATAACAAACACTAATTGAGACTAATAGATGGCGGTGTTGGACCGAACTTATAAATATTAACATCGAAAGTCGGTTCAATAGACGCTAACACTCCTTGAGAAAGTTTGCCGCTGGCAAACGAAACACTTAGGAAAACGTACATGCAGTAAGTCTCAAATAACAAGCCGTACCCATGTGACCAACCGGGAAGATGCCAAACACTGCAAAGGTTACAGAGTACCTGGAAAAAAATGCATAGAGGATTCTAAAGGATCTAATGGTTTCCCCAGTCATGTAACGGACAGTACAAAGAAATTGCTTTTAATGCCTAAAAGTTTTTATCTAATGTCAGTGCATTACTTTATTGTGTTTAGAAGCAATATTTTTTAATAAAAACTCTTGAATCAGAGATGTGCTGTGCTCATGTTTTGTAGAATACATCAGATTTGTATCATGAAAATACCATATTAATTGTGTTTGTTGTCTTTTCGAAGGTATTCCAATCCATTAGAATAACTCAGTCTACACAAATTACCCATGAGTTATCAAAACATCTGGTTTTCTAACATTTGGTTAGAATAAACAACAAACAAAACAACTGAGAAACCGTTTTATTTATTTTTTTGTGTGGGGGCAGTCTGCAGAACTACACAAAAGAAAATAATATGCAACAAGAGCAAAAGAAAAACATAGTAGCTAATTGATTAAGCACTGATGATTGCATACATATTTGAATGCATTTTTTTAATTGCAAATAAAGTTGTATGCAATTAAAAATAACATTATTTTATATAATTTTAAATTAACTTTTTTTTCTTTCCCAAACACTTAAAGGGACATAAAAGTCACATTTGATATGCTTGAGGTTGCTAGGTGGATACAGGCGTAGTTATCATACTTAAAGCCCGATGATCAAAAGCTTGCTGCTCAGGTGAGATAATCTATGAGGTCTCATTTGTGCAGCAAGGCCCTTAACAAAATTTAGAAACACAAATGTTATCTTGAGAAATATTTATGTTGCTATGTAGTGCTCTTTATGTGAAAAAGAGACTCCTACATTACAATACAAGATCTAAAAAAATCCCAAAGATTCTGTGTGATTTCCCTCCATGCTGGTGAGGTTTTGATCATCAGACTCTTATTCTTATCCCTTTACAACAAAGACTCACCAAATATAATATTTAAATATTTACTTGGTGTTAAGTGAGCAGTTAGTGATCAAGTGTACCTTTATGATGAACATCTTAAAGGGACACAATAGACATGCTTTAAAAGTTACTTTTGTCCTTCTTATTGTAACATGTTTCTCTATGAGGTACAGTTTTGAGGAATGGGTTATCTAATAAATTTGTTCAGCAATGAACAAGTGCTTCCACCAATGGTAACTATTAGAGATCTATCTTCTATAGCCTTAGACACGAACATATATAGAGGAGGAGCTATATTAATTCTTAGTTTCTTACCACAGTTAGAACATTCTTAAATTAAAACATGTCCACTACATTCTATAATTTAAAATAGAAATAAACTACATTTTCTATCACCCATTTATAAGTGTACAGTAGTATAATGCATTTCACTAAATATATATGTACCAGTGCCATTGACTCACCCATCTGCTTAATCACATTCTCTTTAAAAAAGTATGCAGCTAATCAGAACCTAATACTTTACACTTTCTATCAGTTTTCTTTAAAAAAAATTAAACAAAATTTCTTCATTTGTTCAATTCATTATTGACCTCTTGTTTTCTTCTTGCCCTTTTTTTATTAAACAAGAAAGTACATAAATTGTTAAAGATGCTTTTTTCCCTCAAATTTTATATTTTATATTTATTAAAAATATTTGTTGTTTATTTATAAGTTTGCTACATTATATTATACAAACATTTTCAAGATTATATAATATATAAATATATCATGCAATTATAGTGTTCTGATGCAACCCTTAGGGTCACTTTGCATTATAGTTTTCAGGGGGGAAAAATGAATAAATAAATAAATAAAACTTAGACAATATAATGTCTTCTGAAAAAAAGAGTTTAGCAAGTGATTTTAAGATGCTGTTTTTTGTCAGGTGGGCATTGTAAACATATTACAGTAAGTGTTACTGTTAACATATAGTTTTTAAAAGGATATTAACAAATAACATTAAAAAGTGATACATAAAATGTAATTTAAAAGAACATTCAAGACAATTTTAATATTTATAGCAAAGACCAATAATTAAGCTATAAAAATAGCAAAACAACATTGTTTTGCAAATAATAAGCAGTATAGGAATAAACCCTTGTGCTTATATGTATCCTATATCCTTTGATTGTGGCTATTTTTTTCTTACTATTTTCAGTTCATCTTCAATTAATTGTAAGGCTATGCTACAGTTCTTTAATTTAAGGTTTCAGTGATACATAAATTTAACTTTTTAAAAAAGTGTATTCTTAATTAATTTTTTAATTTAATTTTCCTCTCACAAAAGCATTGATATAATTTAATATAATTCATCCATAAACATAATTTCTTAATTAGACAGCTCAACCAAATAAACACTGAATTATGCTTACATAAAACAAAGTATTAGCTTTTTTATTATGTTATACCTGTACATATTTGGAAATATAAAATTATTGTTTTTTTCTGTAAGAAATATATTTTTCCAATAAATCTAAAATCATTACTTTTCCCGAAATTCATTTCTGTACATTTTTAATGATATGGTTCTCAAAAATAAGGCTGATGTTTTCACATTAGTCTCAACAATTATTTAATTATAAATATGCATTTTTGTGTATCATAATGCTTGTGATTCTTTTTATACATCTCACTATATGGCTATAGTATACCTTAGCAAATGAGATATGGCATTTGAAGAATATAATTTAATTGTAAAAATGACATATGTTTGCAAGTAATTATATTACAATTCCTCTTACTTACAGTATTCACATACTGTATGCCTTCAAATTTTAACACTTTTCTATCTTAAGTGTTTAACTAAACATATTCTTTTTTTTATTTTATGTTGTTATTATATTAGCATTGATTTAAGTATTGAATATATTCTAATACTGCAGATCACTGACACAATCTGTATATGAAAATGAATAGATGATTTGCAGAATAAAAGTTTATTGAAATCCAAAAATATTTTACAAATGTATCTGCAAAAAATAAAATTCCATATAAAAAATACATAACTTATAAAAAAAAGTTTCTAACCAAAATATACTGTTCTGCACAGTTATATATTCAGTTTTAAAACACTGTTGGAGATACTACGCTTGTATAATAAAATGTATTACTCTATTTTATATGGAATACATTTCTATGGGTACATCATTTAAATTTATTATTATGTAAATAAACTTTTTTCCAAATTACCATTGTGTCTGATATTCTAAAAAAAATTAAATACAGGAAATTTCCCACCCAAGCTCTATATATATATATATATATATATATATATATATATATATATATATATATATATATATATATATATATATATACATACATACAGTACATACATACTATAAAAAATAATATAAAAAAGTAAAGTGACATAATTTGATTTCAAATTACAAACATAATTTATTTTAATTGTTTAAGACAAACATTAATCAAATAAATGTTCATAATATTTATTTATGAAGTTGAAGGAATATGGCTTATGTTATAAATGCAATTAATTTTATTACTATAAACATTTCTTAATATTTTACATTTGTGTTGTTTTGAATCTTATCCTTATTATTATTTCTTCAGTAGTATACCCACAAAGTGTATTATGTGTTATATATAAAATAGTGTTATCCAACTTTACAGGGACAATGTTTGCAATTTAATAACACTCTGTATTATATCATTTGCAAAGGACAATACATACATAACCTGAATCATTTTAGTTCTGAATTTGTCTATTAATTAAACTGAGACAAGATCAATAAACAAAGTTTTTTAAAATAATAAATAGAAATAATAAGCACTATTTGAATAAAGCAAATTAATAAACATACATCATTACAATGATTTTATGATTATCAGGTTATAACTAATGAAAACAATCACTAAATTATTTTATTTGCCGTAGTTTCTTTGTATAATAAAGAAACAGAAACGTTTGTTATTTAAATTCTCAGCATAGCTGGCAATAATCAGGCTAGCTAATAATCATTTCAAACCATAAGAAAATGAGATTATTACCAGATTCCTGATTGACCCAGTGTTATTGTCAACAGATAAGACCAGGTTAACAGGAAATACCTAACAAAAACATTTATGACTAGCAAAGGGCAAATTAGAATTAATTAACTCACCTGATTCAATAAGAAAAATTTGAATATATATATATATATATATATATATATATATATATATATATATATATATATATAGAGAGAGAGAGAGAGAGAGAGAGAGAGAGAATAAATCATTTTAACAAATGAAAACATACGTAAAAATAACCTTTTAGGTTACCCCTGGACCCTCTCTTTCCATAATCCTGACTTCTCTGCCTGGTCAACTTAGTCTCCCATCTCCTCTGGGCAGGGTGTGGTCATTATACATGACCTGTGTGGCCCCTTGTGCCATCTGCTTGTGTCCCCTTGTGCCCCCCTTTTGTAGGGGAGTGTGTATTTTGTGGAAAACTCTTAACTCCATCCCATCTGATAAAGTTAGGTTCACATAAATGATTGGCTAACAATAATTACAGATTAAATAAGGTTTAGAAGTTAGAATATGGTGCCTTGGAAAATGGCACTCATCAATAAGCTATAATAGACAAATATGTATTTTGTTAATATGTTCTGAAAAACAAGTCAGTATCTCTATTTGACCATTAACCAATGTTTATAGACTAAAATACTTACTGGAACCATGTATGAAAAACATGGGGATATTTGTGGATATTTATACCAATAATATAAGGATAGGAATCATGTAGCTATGTTGGGGACCTTGAATATCATAGTAACTAAACATTAATTATTTTGTTAAAGTACAAACACTTCACTATAAGCAATTATAAACTGATAAGCAACACTAGTTAATAGCTACATATTAATACTGATTAATAATAATATATATGTGTATATGCACCTGAATATATAAGTAAATACACATTATCAATTTTATGCCTACATATTATAACACAGACACATGTGATTAATATGCAATATCAAAAAGGTGAATTTTCCCTGACAATTGTCCTGACAGTTGATCCAGCTGTTTATATATGTATTCTATATTTTATATATGTAATCTGCAATTACATATTTTTTGGGTAGAATTTTAAATGACATTTACAAAAAAACTGTATAACCGAAAACTTTTGATATAAAACCTACACCAATTAAGTGCATATGCTAATTGCACTATTAAAAAGAGCAATACATGCCTAAAAGTGTTTTTAACCCCTTAACGACCAAGGACGTGCCAGGCACGTCCTACAAAAACCGGTCGTTAAAAACCAAGGACATGCCTGGCAAGTCCTCTGGGGTTTCAAGCGCTGGAAGCGATCGTGATTGCTTCCAGCTGCTTTCAGGGTATTGCAGCAATGCCTCAATACTACTCCCTATTGCCTCTGATCTGCAGCCTTTGATACTGTTGACCACCCTCTTTTGCTTCAAACCCTCCAATCCTTTGGCACCTGCAGCACAGCTATATCTTGGTTAGCTTCCTATCTATCTAACCGTACCTTTAATGTAGCCTTCTCTGGAGCATCCTCTGCCCATTTACTACTTTCTGTTGGGGTACCTCATGGCTCTGTCCTCAGTCCCCTTGTCTTTTCAATCTACATGTCATCATTAGGTTCCTTAATAGAGTCCAACGGGTTTCAATACCATTTGTATGCCGATGACACCCAAATCTAGCTCTCTGCTCCAGACCTACCTCCTTCCTTACTAACCTGTGTCACTAAATGTCTTTCTCATATCTCATCTTGGATGTTCTCTCACTACCTTAAGCTAAATCCCTCCAAAACTGAACTCCTTATTTTCCCCCCTTCCTCCAAAATCTCCACCCCCAATTTTCTATAACTGTTGATAATACCATCATTACCCCTAACCCGCATGCCCAATGTCTTGGGGTCACACTTGACTCAGACCTTTCTTTCACTCCTCACATTCAGTCCTTGGCTAAATCCTGCCGCTTCTACCTTAAAAACATCACTAAAATTAGATATTTCCTTACACAAGACACAACTAAGATTTGTCTCATCCTTTCCCGCCTTGACTATTGCAACTCCGTCCTCTCTGGTCTCCCTAACTGCCGCCTAGCTTCTTTACAATCCATAATTAATGCCTCTGCCAGGCTCATCTTCTTTACACGTCGCTCTTCATCTGCTGCACCTCTCTGCCAATCCCTTTACTGGCTTCCTCTTGCCTCCAGGATTAAACACAAAATCCTCACTCTGACATACAAAGCCCTCAACTGCACTGTTCCCCTCTACATTTCAGACCTTGTCTCCAGATACTCTCCCTCCCGTCCCCTTCGCTCTGCTCATGGTCTCCTACTCTCCTCCTCTCTTGTTACTTCCTCACATTCCGGTTTACAGGACTTCTCCAGATTGGCTCCCATCTTGTGGAACTCCCTGCCTCGCTCCACAAGACTCTCCTCTAGTTTTAAAAGCTTCAAGCGCTGCCTTATGACTTTAATATTCAGAGATGCATACAACCTACACTAACCTTTCCATTGCTTTCCCCTTGAACCTCTTAGAATGTAAGCCTATGAGCTAACTGCTGTAGTGAGGGAGGGGGGAATAATTAATAAGTGTTGGGAAAGGGATCTGGGAGGGGGAGGTGGTAGGGTATTGTGGTGGGGGGGCAGCTACACTACAGAAAAATTGGGTATTTTTATTATAAGGCAAATTGTTTAGCAAACTGGGTACTGGCAGACAGCTGCCAGTACCCAAGATGGCAGAAAACAGGTAGAGGGGGAGGGTTAGAGAGCTGTTGGGGGGATCAGGGAGGTTGGGGGCTAAGGGGGGGATCCAACACTGCATTATATATAAATATATATATATATATATATATATATAAATAAAATATATATATATATATATTTAAAAAGCCTTTTATTTTAGTACTGGCAGACTTTCTGCCAGTACTTAAGATGGCGGTGACAATTGTGAGGTGGGGAGGGAAGAGAGCTGTTTGAGAGGGGTCAGGGAGGGATCAGGGGGTGGGTTGTGTCAGGTAGAGGCTGATCTCTACATTAAAGTTAAAATTAACCCTACAAGTTACCTAATTAACTGCTGGACATAATACAAGTGTATCGCACAGCGGAATTTAACGGCCATCTAATTAGCAAAAGAGCAATGCCAAAGCCATAAATGTCTGTTATTTCTGAACAAAGGGGATCCCAGAGAAGCATTTACAGCCATCTGTGCCATAATTGCATGAGCTTTTTGTAAATAATTTCAGTGAGAAACCTAAAGTTAGTGAAAAAGTTAACTATGTTAAAAATATATATATATTCATGTTATGGGTTATTCAGGGATTCCTGACAGATATCAGTGTTACAATTTAACTATCACTAATTTTGAAAAAAAAAATGATTTGGAAATAGCAAAGTGCTACTTGTACTTATTGCCCTATAACTTGCCAAAAAAGCAAAGAACATGTAAACATTGGGTATTTCTAAACTCAGGACAAAATTTAGAAACTATTAACTTGGGAGTTTTTTTGGTGGTTGTAGATGTGTAACAGATTTTGGGGGTCAAAGTTAGAAAAAGTGTTTTTTTTTATTTTTTCATCATATTTTATAATTTTTTTATAGTAAATTATAAGATATGATGAAAATAATGGTATCTTTAGAAAGTCCATTTAATGGTGAGAAAAACGGTATATAATATGTGTGGGTACAGTAAATGAGCAAGAGGAAAATTACAGCTAAACACAAACACCGCAGAAATGTAAAAATAGCGCTGGTCCCTAACGGAAAGAAAATTGAAAAATAGTCTGGTCACTAATGGGTTAAAGAAACAAGAAAACAATATATTTTGTGATTCAGACAGAGCATACAATTTTGAAAAAGTTTCAAATTGACTTTGTTCTCAAAGTATTCTTTGTTGAAGAGATACCTAGATTAGGTTTTATGCCCCTGTAATGAAAATATATTGTTGTATAAAAAAGTGTACTTATATAACATGCTAATAAATAAATATGAACTATGGAATAATTACATACACTACAGGTGGAAAGTAGAGAAATAAGACTAGGGGCGCGATCCGATATAGATCGCAGTTTGCGGCGCAAGCGAGGGAACCGGCGTCGCCCGCAGTTTCAGCTCGCAACTCGAGCTATCCCATATAAGTCGCCGTCAGATGCTAACGTGCCGTAAGTCTGACAAACCAGCGATGTCCAGAAATCTGCGCAAGTACAAATTTCTGGCGTCGCCAGTGACTTGCGGCACGTTAGAAACTGCCGGCGCCTATAAAACCTGACTAAAGTCTAAAACACCCGCACTGTCTAACACGCCTCCCTAACATAGCCCGACAAGTCTAACACGCCTCCCTAACATAGCCCGACACGTCTAACCCTCTATCCGCTAACCCCCCTCACTATCCTAACAATAAAAAAGCTATTAACCCCTAAACCGCCGCTCCCGTACCCCGCTGCAACCTAATAAAGTTATTAACCCCTAAACCGCCGCTCCCGTACCCCGCCGCCAGCTATATTATATCTATAACCCCCTAAAGTGAGCCCCTAACACCGCCGCCATCTATATTAAAATTATTAACCCCTAATGTAAGCCCCTTACACAGCCGCCATCTCTATTAAAATGATTAACCCCTTATTTAATCTACCTACCCCGCCGCCAGCTATATTATCTATATTAACCCTAAGTATATTATAGTTAATATAGGTATTACATTATATATATTAACTATATTAACCCTAATTATATTAGGGTTAATATAGTTACTATAGTATTTATATTAACTATATTAACTCTATCTAACCCTAACACCCCTAACTAAATTTATATTAAATTAATCTAATTCATTTATAAACTAAAATATTCCTATTTAAATCTAAATACTTATCTATAAAATAAACCCTAAGATAGCTACAATATAATTAATAATTACATTGTAGCTATGTTAGGGTTAATATTTATTTTACAGGTAAATTGTTAATTATTTTAACTAGGTATAATAGCTATTAAATAGTTATTAACTATTTAATATCTACCTAGTTAAAATAATTACCCAATTACCTGTAAAATAAATCCTAACCTAAGTTACAAATACATCTACACTATCAATAAATTAAATAAACTACAAACATCTATCTAAAAATACAATTAAATTAACTAAACTAAATTACAAAAAAAAACAAACACTAAATTACAAAAAATAAAAAAAGATTACAAGATTTTTAAGCTAATTACACCTATTCTAAGCCCCCTAATAAAATAATAAACCCCCAAAATAAAAAAAATTCCCTGCCCTATTCTAATTTAAACAAATTTCAAAGCTCTTTACCTTACCAGCCCTTAAAAGGGCCTTTTGTGGGGCATGCCCCAAAGAATTCAGCTCTTTTGCATACAAATACAATACCCCCCCCCCATTACAACCCACCACCCACATACCCCTATTCTAAAACCACCCAAACCCCCCTTAAAAAAGCCTAACACTACCCCCCTGAAGATCTCCCTACCTTGTCTTCACCACACCGGGCCGAACTCCTGATCCGATCCGGGCGATGTCTTCCTCCAAACGGCAAAGAAGAATTCTTCCTCCGGCGATGTCTTCCTCCAAGCGGCAAAGAAGAATTCTTCCTCCGGCGACGTCTTCCTCCAAGCGGCAGCAAAGTCTTCATTCTTCCGGCGGCATCTTCAATCTTCTTTCTTCGCTCCGCCGCCGTGGAGCATCCATCCCGGACGACTACTGAACTTGGAATGAGGTACCTTTAAATGACGTCATCCAAGATGGCGTCCGCCGAATTCCGATTGGCTGATAGGATTCTATCAGCCAATCGGAATTAAGTTAGAAAAATCTGATTGGCTGATTGAATCAGCCAATCAGATTCAAGTTCAATCCAATTGGCTGATCCAATCAGCCAATCAGATTGAGCTCGCATTCTATTGGCTGTTCCGATCAGCCAATAGAATGCGAGCTCAATCTGATTGGCTGATTGGATCAGCCAATCGGATTGAACTTGAATCTGATTGGCTGATTCAATCAGCCAATCAGATTTTTCTAACTTAATTCCGATTGGCTGATAGAATCCTATCAGCCAATCGGAATTCGGCGGACGCCATCTTGGATGACGTCATTTAAAGGTACCTCATTCCAAGTTCAGTAGTCGTCCGGGATGGATGCTCCGCGGCGGCGGAGCGAAGAAAGAAGATTGAAGATGCCGCCGGAAGAATGAAGACTTTGCTGCTGCTTGGAGGAAGACGTCGCCGGAGGAAGAATTCTTCTTTGCCGCTTTTAGGAAGACATCGCCGGAGGAAGAATTCTTCTTTGCCGCTTGGAGGAAGACATCGCCCGGATCGGATCAGGAGTTCGGCCCGGTGTGGTGAAGACAAGGTAGGGAGATCTTCAGGGGGGTAGTGTTAGGCTTTTTTAAGGGGGGTTTGGGTGGTTTTAGAATAGGGGTATGTGGGTGGTGGGTTGTAATGGGGGGGGGGTATTGTATTTGTATGCAAAAGAGCTGAATTCTTTGGGGCATGCCCCACAAAAGGCCCTTTTAAGGGCTGGTAAGGTAAAGAGCTTTGAAATTTGTTTAATTTAGAATAGGGCAGGGAATTTTTTTTATTTTGGGGGTTTATTATTTTATTAGGGGGCTTAGAATAGGTGTAATTAGCTTAAAAATCTTGTAATCTTTTTTATTTTTTGTAATTTAGTGTTTGTTTTTTTTTTGTAATTTAGTTTAGTTAATTTAATTGTATTTTTAGATAGATGTTTGTAGTTTATTTAATTTATTGATAGTGTAGGTGTATTTGTAACTTAGGTTAGGATTTATTTTACAGGTAATTGGGTAATTATTTTAACTAGGTAGATATTAAATAGTTAATAACTATTTAATAGCTATTATACCTAGTTAAAATAATTAACAATTTACCTGTAAAATAAATATTAACCCTAACATAGCTACAATGTAATTATTAATTATATTGTAGCTATCTTAGGGTTTATTTTATAGGTAAGTATTTAGATTTAAATAGGAATATTTTAGTTTATAAATGAATTAGATTAATTTAATATAAATTTAGTTAGGGGTGTTAGGGTTAGATAGAGTTAATATAGTTAATATAAATACTATAGTAACTATATTAACTATATTAACCCTAATATAATTAGGGTTAATATAGTTAATATATATAATGTAATACCTATATTAACTATAATATACTTAGGGTTAATATAGATAATATAGCTGGCGGCGGGGTAGGTAGATTAAATAAGGGGTTAATCATTTTAATAGAGATGGCGGCGGTGTAAGGGGCTTACATTAGGGGTTAATAATATTAATATAGCTGGCGGCGGTATAGGGGGATTAGATTAGGGGTTAATAATTTTTATATAGGTGGCGGCGGTGTAAGGGGTCAGATTAGGGGATAGATAAGGTAGATGACAGCGGTGTAAGGGGTTCTAATTAGGGGATAGATAAGGTAGATGGCGGCGGTTTTAGGGGCTCACAGTAGGGGGTTAGTTTATGTAGATGGCGGCGGGGTCCGGGAGCGGCGGTTTAGGGGTTAATAACTTTATTAGGGATTTCGGGGGGGGGGATCGCGGTTGACAGGTAGATAGACATTGCGCATGCGTTAGGTGTTAGGTTTATTTTAGAAGATCGCGGTTGACAGGGAGATAGACATTGCGCATGCGTTAGGTTTATTTTAGCAGCCAGTTTAGGGAGTTACGGGGCTCCAATAGTCAGCGTAAGGCTTCTTACGGCTGCTTTTTGTGGCGAGGTGAAAATGGAGTAAGTTTTCTCCATTTTCGCCACGTAAGTCATTACGCTGCATATTGGATACCAAACTGCGCGGGTTTGGTATACCTGCCTATAGCCCAAAAAACTACGGGTGACGGCAGAAATATACGCGCGTAACTTCTAGGTTACGCCGTATATGTGATACCAAACCCGCGCAAATATTGGCGTCGCCGGCTTTTGCGGGCGACGATTTTTATCGGATGGACCCCTAGATAGGTATATCACATTGGGAAATGAATTAATGGCTACCTGATATATTAGCCATGAAAGTACCAGATAAACATAAATGTTATTAAAAAAACAAAATATAATTCTCTCATGCAGATAAAAGATCAGCAATGAAATATGTTAAAATATATTTGTTTAAAAAATGTTGTTAAAGACGTTTTCTTACAAACACTGTTAATGATGCTTAAAGGGACATAATACCCATATGCTAAATCACTTGAAACTGATGCAGTATAACTGTAAAAAGCTGACATGAAAATATCACCTGAGTATCTCTAAGTAAAAAAGGAAGATATTTTACCTCACAATTTCCTCAGCTCAGAAGAGTAAGTGCTGTGTAAAAAGTTATACTTCAGCTGCTGCTTAGCGGCAGGTAAAAAAAATAATAATGAACAAATGAACCGCAGCCAATCAACATCAGCAGTGCTGAGGTCATGAGCTCTTTTACTGTGATCTCATGAGATTTCACTTAACTCTCATGAGATTTCATAGTGAACTTCCTTAAACTGAATAGGGAAATAATATAAGTGTACACAAAGCTCACTCCTTTGGTTGTCCAGAGACAGGCATACTGATTTGCTGCTTAAAGTCCTTTACAATGGGGTTTGAATACTTAGGACATTATGAGTTAGAATATCTTTCTTTTTACATAGAGATGTTCAGGTGATATTTTCTAGTCAGCTTTTTACAGCTATGCTGCATCACTTTCAAGTATTTCAACATTCGGGTATCATGGCCCTTTAAATTGATTTTGAAATTATCAGGAAATACACGTTTTTGTCCAGCTTATCCCCAGGGGTGAATTGCTGTTGAGGACACTTCCACAAAAGTATTGATGAAGAGTGACAAGTAGAATAATAAGCTAGTTTCAGTAAACATAAGCATATCAGTTCATAAAAAAAAGAAATTAAAATAAATATTTATTGAACATTTTTAATATATTGCTAAAATAAATTTTGATTGTTTTTATATTGAATGTTAAAAAATTATTTTGGCAAACATTTGAGTAGAATTTCTGTCTCTCTACATGAAGTAATATTAAACAAGTAATTTTACAGCACACTATCCCTTTAATGTAAAGATATTGAAATTGACATTGAAACAAAATAAATTAATGAATGTGCAATGCCTAAGGACAGATTGTTCCATGCTTGATAAAGACAACTCCCATGTTTAACTGGTGGACTGGAACAAGCCTGCTCCAGCATGAACACAATGGGTCCTTATTTATCAAGCTGCGTATGCAGCTCTGGGGGACGATCACTGCAAGCTCGTATGAGTGAGCCTACAGCCGAAAGGTAGGAGGCAGTGGTCATGAGACTGCAGCTTCCTAACCAGTACACCAGCTATTAGCTGGTGGATTAAATCACCCAGGTATGTTCGCTCCAGTATGATTGACAACCATACTCCTGTGCCATTGGGCTAGTACAAGCAATGTGCAATGTTAAATAAGGGCAGCGTGGGGTGGTGATTAGGGTTAAACTGTTTTGAGTGGAGGTTGCAACCTCATTTCCTCCATAATCAAATACAAAAAACAAAGAAGAACAGATTCCATGTATTATATAATATACTGCTATCTAGTAGATAGAGATATTTAACCTAGAAAATTTCTTCAGCTCACCAGAGTAACTGGTAACAGTTATACTTCAGCTGCTGTCCAGCTACAAGTTGGAAAAAATAATTTATGCTTACCTGATAAATTAATTTATTTCATGGTGGTGACAGTCCATGATCCATTACTTATGGGAATTACTCTTCTCTACCACTAAGAGGAGGCAAAGATTCCCAAACCCCAAGAGCTCTATAAAACCCAATTCTACCTCACACATACCTTAGTCTAACATACAGCCAAGCAAGTGAGGTAAGAGAAAAGGATTAAGAGCCATAAAAAGAGCAGGGGGAAAAAGATGAGCAACAAAATCAACCCCATGAAAAAAAACAAAGGGTGGGGTCTCATTGACTCTCACCACCATGAAAAAAAATAATTTATTAGGTAAGAATAAATTAGGTTTTCTTTCATACAAGTGGTGAGAATCCAAGATACATTACGTATGGGAACTAATACCCACAAGTAATAACATAAAGGGAGGGATTTGAAAAAACATTTTTTCACTGAGAAAATAAATCCACAACCCCAAAGAATTCTTAAAAGAACAGGCATAACCATCAATCAGAGACAACTGTCTCAAGGACCTTTCTTCCAAAGGCTTTAGAGGAAGCAAAAACATAAAAATGGTAACATTTTGTAAAAGTATACAATGAAGACCAAGTAGCTGCCTTGCAAACTTGATCACCTGAAGCATCATTCTTGAAAGCCCAATAAGTGGCAACCTCTAGTAGAATGAGCCCTAATCCATTTTGGCAGAGGCTGGCCTGCCTCCAAATAAGCTCTGTGAATCAAAAGTTTCAACCAAGAGGCAAAAGAAATAGCAGAAGCCCAGAGAAAAAAAAAAAAAAAAACTAGAGGTTTGTCTGAAATCCTTAGCTGCATCAACATAATAGTCTAATGCTCTAACAACATTCAGAGAATGCAAAGATCTTTTAGAAGCATTCTAAGGATTAGGAAACAAAGAGGGAACAGCAATCTCTCTTCCAATGTTGTCTGAAGAAAAAACCTTAGGCAAAAAAATTAAATGATGATAGTAAAACAGCCTTATCTTGATGAAAAAAATAACAGACAATTCAGAAACTCTTCTAGCAGAAGATATGACCAAAGGAAACAACACTGTCCACGAAAGTAGTTAAATGTCCAAATTATACATAGGCTAAAAAGGAGGAGCCTCCAAAACCCTTAATGCTAGGTAAAAATTCCAAGGAGGAGAAAAAGGCTTAATAACAGGTCTAATGCGGACTAGAGCCTGAACAAAACAATGAACATCAGGAAGTCTAGCAATCTTTCTGTGGAGCAAAACTAAAAAAAAACAACCAGAAAACTGTCCTTTTAGGAAACTGTAAGATAAACCCTTGTCTAAACCATCCTGCAAATACTGAAGAAACCTAGGAATTCTAACAGAATGCCAGGAAAAAACATGAAATTAATATTTTCAAAGCCTTGTGATAAATCTACCTAGAAACAGACTTACGAGCCAGATCATGTGCGTCCGACATCGATAAATACCAACAGCATACACTGTCAGCATTTATCATTGTAAAATGCTTGTGCAATACCACCCCTGCACTTTTGCGGCCAATTGGCCGCTAGCAGGGGGTGTCAATCATCCCGAACGGATGATTGCTATCCCCACCTTAGAAGACCGCTGCTTCTTAACTTTAGTTTCCGGCGAGCCTGAAGGCTTGCGCAGAAACTGCTGCTTTCGCAGCATTATAATTCAGCCCCCATGTCTCAAAACTAAGCGTTCAATTTCCATGCCATCAAGTTTAGAGACTTGAGATCCTGTTGGAAGAAAGGACCTTGGGACAGAAGGACTGACCGCAGAGGAAAAGGCCAATGAGGGCAACTGGATATTTGAATCAGATCGGCATACCAAATCCTGCTAGGCCACACTGGGTCAAACAGGATTAATAATGACTACTCTAGCCTTATCTTGGTAATCATTTGGGAAAGAAGAACCAGAGGAGGAAACAGATAAGCAGGCTGAAATGACCAAGGATCTACTAGATCATCCAATATATCTGTCTGAGGATCCCTGGATCTTGCACCTGACAAGTTTTTTGTTTAAGAGAAGGCTACACTAAAGGTACGGTTTGACAGGTAGGAAGAGAGCCACGAGAGGGCTGTGTCACAGATGGCAAAGGATTGGAGGGTTTGAAGCAAAAGAGGGTGGTCAACAGTGTCAAAGGCTGCAGACAGATCAAGGAGGATAAGCAGAGAGAAGTGGCCTCTTGATTTTGCTGTAAGTAGGTCATTGGTAACCTTAACAATTGCTGTCTGCTGTCTCTGAAATCCAGATTGCAGTGGGTCAAGGAGGGAGTTTATTGTAAGGAAATGGGATAGGCGTGCATAAACTAGTTTTTCGAGAAGATTTGATGCAAGAGGGAGGAGGGAAATAGGGCCGTAGTTGGATAGGGAGGTAGGATCAAGAGAAGGTTTTTTGAGGATAGGTGTGACCAGTGCATGTTTCAGCGATGAGGGAAATATACCGGTGCTGAGGGAGAGGTTGAAAGTGTGTGTGAGTATAGGGGTGAGGGTAGCAGAGTGGCAGGGGAGTAGCTGTGAGGGGTTAGGGTCAATGAGACAGGTAGTGAGGTGAGAGCGTATAAGTGCCGAAACTTCTTCCTCAGTGACCGGGGAGAATGAGCTAAGTTTAAGGTTATGTGGGTTGTGGTTGATTGAGAGCATTTGAGGGGCTGAGAGAAAGGAATTATGTTGAGAGCTGATTTCATTTCTGATGGAGTCGATTTTGTTATTGAAGTGGCTGGCAAAGTCTTGAGCTGACAGAGAAGTTGTATTAGGAGGTGGGGGAGGGCGGAGAAGGGTATTGAAAGTGGAGAACAAACGTTTGGGTTTGAAGAAAGATTAGAGATAAGAGTAGAGAAGTAATGTTGCTTATGGAAAAGGGCAGAATAGTAGGAGTTCAAGATAAATTTGTAATGTTGAAAGTCAGCTGAATTCCTAGATTTTCTCCAGTGCCGCTCAGCAGTACGGGAACATCTGCATAGGTATTGTGTCAGAGGAGTATGCCAGGGCTGAGGATGAGTGTTTGATTTCCGAGCTATGGTAAGAGGGGCGAGATTGTCAAGGACGGATGTAAGGGTGGAGTTATAGTGGCAGATAGATTGGTCAGGACAGGAAAAGGAGGAGAAGGATGAGAGGAGAGGTTTGAGGGAATTAGAAAGCTTTTGTTGATCTAATGACATTGACATAATGCTTCTGTGAAGTTTGGTGTGTGGAGCAGAAGGAGGGAGAGTTGTAGGGAGGGATGATATGTTTCAAGTAAGGAGATGGTGGTCAGAAAGAGGAAAGGCTGAGTTTGTGAAGTTTGAGAGAGTGCATCGATAGCTAAAGATCAGGTCAAGGGAGGGACCATCTTTGTGAGTGGGAGAATCAGTCCATTGTGACAAACCGAAAGAGGAAGTGAGTTGCAGAACTATTCAACATTTCAGCATTTCATTTGTTGTAGCTGACCTATTACTATTAATATCAGCAGGGCTTTGAATGTACTGTGGCACTGTTGGTATGAATAATAATTTATTTAGAATTTATGCCTATGCAGTTAGGGTTAAGTTATGCATAAAGAAACAAAACATGTCACATAATGGAGTTATGTTACAAAAAAATGTAAAATTACAGAAAAAAATAAACAAAGCTATCAAAAATAAACAAATTAAACCTAATCTAATACTAAACTTCCAATAGCCCTTAAAAGGGCCCTTTGTAGGGCATTGCCCTAAGTTTTCTTTTTTTTAAACAAAGACAAGGTATATTTTACATCGGTGCATTTCATTTCAAGAGGAAATACATTTCAACATATAATCTCTTTGAAGTAACATAATAATACATACTGCATTTTCTAGGATAAAGTACCATTTCCATAAATAAAAAAATTATTCAGTGATTTATCTGGATTATATACCCTCACCAGAAGTCATGTTTTCCTCTTGTCTTAAACTTACTCAATTATCTTTTTCTCAAAAAAACCTAAGCTATTCATTGCCCCTAAAGGGGCATTTGTATGGGCATTGCCCTTTAAAGGGCATTCAGCTCTTTTACAGCCCATTAAATCCCTAATCTTAAAAAAAATAAAAAAATAAAATACTAAGACTAAGCCACAAATAGGTACTCACCGTTCCTGAAGTCCGGCGGAGAAGGTCTTCTTCCAGGAAGCTCCATCATCTTCTATCTTCATCCGGAGTGAAGGTGGCGGGGAGCAGAGGTGAGGAGCTGGCTTCCCCGATGTACGGATCCTCAGCGGTGGTCTCAGCCGGACTTCAGTGAGTACCTATTTGTGGCTTAGTCTTAGTATTTTTTTTAATTTTTTTTATTTTTTTTTATTTTTAAGATTAGGGATTTAATGGGCTGTAAAAGAACTGATTACCCTTTTAAAGGCAGTAAAAGAGATGAATGCCCTTTTAAGCGCAATGCCCATACAAATGCCCCTTTAGCGAAGGCGGCGCGGAGCAGAGGTGCAGAGCTGTTTTCCCCAATGCATGGATCCTTAGCGGCGGTCTCAGCCGGACTTCAGGAACGGTGAGTACCTATTTGTGGCTTAGTCTTAGTATTTTTTTTTAAATTTTTAAGATTAGGGATTTAAAAGGCTGTAAAAGAGCTGATTACCCTTTTAAGGGCAGTAAAAGAGCTGAATGCCCTTTTTTTTAACAATCATCTTTTATTGAGGTTATATCAAACTAAATTACAGAAGTTACATAGGAACCCTCGCTTCACCTCCAAGGAGGATCCATAAAACTTTTCGTACCTCATAAAAACTTTTCTTTTTTTTCCTTTTGTTAAAAACGTTCAAAGAACATACAGAGAAAACATGAAAACCCTGTTATCACATCATAAGAAACAAGAAAAATAATAAAAAGAGAGAAAAAGAGAACAAGGAGAGAGAAGGGGGTAAGAAGAGGGAGGGAGGGGGAAAGAGGAGTAGCAGGTGGATATAAGTGGTTAAGTTATAATAGTCACATCTTGTGGGAGCGTGTCCCATGGGGACCAAATGTCTGTGTGGAGGTCTATAATTCCTCTATTAAGGTATACAGCCTCCTCCATTGTCCTAATGTTGGAGAGGATCTCTACCACCTTATCTATAGGAGGGGCACTCTGTTGCTTCCAGTATCGCCCGATAGCTAATTTAGTGGACATCAGAAGATAAATTAAGAGGTGTTTTTGGGGTTTAGAGAGTTTAGGGATATCTAAGTAGAGTAAGTAGGTTTCGGGCCCTTGTTGGTAGGCAGGCAAAGGTGCCAGAATATAGTGAGGACTTTAGACCACAACTTACGTATTTCTGGGCACCTCCACCAGATGTGGAGGTCATCCCCCTTTTGGCCACATCCTCTCCAGCATCTATCTGGGGTGGTGGGTGAAATTTTGTGCAGTCTACTGGGGACCCAATGCCATCTTGCAATTAGTTTATAATAGAACTCAAAAAGAGTAATACAGTGGATCGCCTTCCTGGTGTCAGCGATGGCTCTCGTCCAAATCTCAGTATCTAGTACTCTGTCTAGGTCTCTCTCCCATGCTAAAATATTGTGTGTTTTTTGCAAGGTAGGGCAATGTAGGAGAAATTGGTAGTGTGTCGTAAGAGGTTTATACCCCTGTAACTTCAGAATCCAACATGACTCCCACAGTGTTTTAATGTGTGGCAGAGTTTTAAAGAAGTTCCAGCTATGCAGCAGTGACCGGAAGCGGAACACCTCAAAGTGCATTTTCTGCTGGACTGCAAACTGCAAAAGCAGTTGTGGGTAGGAGGCCCAAGTATTCTGTACATAAAAGTCACGTATTGTAGTAACATTTAGGGAGGCCCAACCCTTGGTATTGGAGTTAGGGAGGCCTTTATAGGTAGACAGTGTCTAATAATTGCATTAGAAGGGGAGGGAAGGGTCTTGCAGTGTTGGGGTATCCATATCAGGTAAAAGAGGAAGGTACCATTGGGGGCGATGCTTGTTCTATGTCATACCATCTGGGTGGTTCCCTAGAAGGGCCCATCCTGATATGTGGGTGAGCATGGCTGCCTTGTAGTATAATTTGAGATTAGGGAGTCCTAGGCCTCCTTTATTAATTGGAGCATGCAGTATTCTACTAGCTATATGAGGATGCGAGTCCGCTCAGACGTATTTATTCAAAATGGATTGATAAGTATCTAGGTATATATTTGGGATTTTAAGTGGAAGACACCTATACAGGTACGTGAGTTTCGGCAGGAGCATCATTTTAAATGCAGAAATTCTGCCCATCCAAGATATCTCCTTGTATCTGGGGAGCGTTATCGTCTGTTTAAGGGTCTGTAGGAAGTGGTCGTAGTTGGTCTCAACTACCTTCTTTAAGTCATGAGAAAGGAAAGTGTTTGATCCCATTATAGTTCCATTTAAATTGATTTTTAGCCGGCAGGGTACGTAGTTGGGCTGTCGGGAGGTGCAACGGGTAAGCTTCAGTCTTAGTCACATTCAGCTTGTAAAAAGAGAGCTGGTCAAAGAGGTCTAGGAGGCAAGGGAGGGAGCATTCTGGGTCACTTAGGAAAACTGTCAGGTCGTCCGTGAACAAGCTTAGTTCCTGGTAGGTCCCCTGTATGTATACACCCCTAATCCCATTGTGTGGATGGATGGCGGTTGCCAGCGGTTCTATTGCCAGAACAAGGAGGAGAGGGGAGAGCGGGCACCCCTGTCGGGTACCATTTTTAAGGGCAAAGAACTGGGAACAAAATCCCAAGCCTCTTACCCTGGCTATCGTGTAAGAATATAGTGCACCTACCGCATGTCTAAACCCATCTGGCAAACCCATCACTTCTATTACTGCAGTCAAGTACTCCCAGCGCACCCTGTCAAACGCCTTCTCGGCATCAAAAGACAGGGTGAGCAGGGGCCTGCGGGAACTATTGACTTCCGAAAATATGTTGAGCAGCCATTATGTACTATCTGTGACCTGTCGGTTGGTGACAAAACCCACCTGGTCTCTATGGATCACACTGGGGAGTAGGGGGCCAAGCCTATTGGCTAGTATCTTAGCATAGATCTTAACGTCCAGGTTAATGAGTGAGATAGGCCGGTAGCTTTGACATACGAAGGTGTCCTTACCCTTTTTCGGGATAGTCAGTATGGAGGCTTCTAAGAACTCCTCTGGTAGGGACCCTGTCCTAGTGGCCTCTGTGAATAATCTCCCTAGGTAGGGAATAAGAATACCTGCGTACATTTTAAAGAAAAGGGGGGTGAACCCATAAGGACCAGGGGCCTCATGTATCTTAAGCGATCTGATGGCCCGTTTAATTTTGGAGGGGGTAGTCTAGTCGTCGTCTAGTCGCGGGAGGTTAAGGGAGGCTAGGAATGCATTAATCCCTTGGAGATCCTCCTTAGGAGTGTTTGGGCAATTATCAAGGTTATATAGCTTATTATAATAGGACATAAAGGCATCCCCAATATCCCTAGGGGCATGGAAGGTATTTCGGAATATTGGATTTTCTGAATCTGCGTGGACCTTGTCCTGGCTCTAAGTTTGGTGGCTAGCAGCCTATCTGCCCTGTTGCCCTTGTAATAGAACAACTTCCGGAATCTCAAAATAGATTCCCGAACCCGTATCGTCTCTTTGACTGTAATTTCTGCGCGTATCTGCCCTATACAGGAAGCCAGTAAAGGGTCAGGATGGAGTTTGTTTTTCTGTTCAAGGGTCCTCAGGATCCCAAACAGTTGTGCAAGGGTAGCACCCCTTTCTCGTCTTGGTTGTGCCTCTCTTTTTATAAAGGTCCCTCTCACAAAGGCCTTAATAGTAGCCCATAGAGTAGCGTCTGAGGTCTGTCCATTGTCGTTTAACTTGAAAAAGTTTTGCAAGTCAACAGTTGTCTGCTGGGTCCAGGGTTTTTTGATAAGGTGATCAGCTAGTCTCCACGGCCTTCCAGGACCATCGAAGTGTGGTGTGTTACGTGTTATAGTGACCATGTTGTGGTCCGACCAAGGACAGACTAGGATTTTCAACCCCCCCCCCTCCGTTTTATCAAGGGTCCAGGAGTCAGCGAAAATGTAGTCTATCCGAGAATAGGTATGGTGGACCATGGAGTATAAAGTGTAATATTTTTCGGTCGTGTGTAGGCAGCTCCATGTATCAAAAATATTATACTCCATCAACAGGTTTCGAAATCTTCTGGATGGGAGGGGGCCCTCGAATCAGAGCCTAGCGTATTAGAGGATCGTTTATCTAGCATGGAGTCCTAAATAGAGTTAAAATTACCTCCCACAAGTAAGGATGCTCTTTTAACCTGAGCAACTTTCGCTAGTAGATTTTTAAGGAATGGTGCCTGGTGGGTATTAGGGGCGTACACATTAACTAGTGTATATAGCGTATCATCTAAATAGCATACTATGATTAGGAACCTGCCTTCTGTGTCTTTATCAATAAAGATAGGTGAGTCCTTTACATCATTCCTTATGAGAATAGCAACACCTCTCTTTTTTTTTCGAGTAGGAGGCTGTTTTACAAGTGGAGTATAAGGCTGTCTTAATCTTATGTGGGGATGATTCAGTCCAGTGTGTCTCTTGTATCTAAGCTATCTTTGACCTATGTTTTTTCAGGTATCTTACCAGCATGCTTCGCTTCATGGGCATGTTAAGTCCTTTTACCTTAAGGGTAGATACTGTTAATTCTGTCATAAGCTACCCTTGTGAAGATCTCACTCCGTATCGAAATATCCGACCTGCAGGGGTTGGAGGGCAGGGGGGAAGGAAAAGAGGAGGAAGGAAAAAAGAGAGTGAAAAGAGAGAGCAAGAAAATATGACATAGTTCACAGTCATTGTTAACGTTTGGGTGTTAGATAGTGTGTAAGAGCACTGCTCATGGTCACCCTGGGAATTCAACTTCTGGAATCCCAGGATAGCACAAAAGTAAGTACACATACCAGTACTTACCAAATTGGGGAGGGGGGAGTGAAGGAAGGGCCTACAAAAAGAGTTTACACTATGGGCTCATCCACTCTTAGGGATCCAAGGGTCCAAGGGGTCCCTCTTTCATGACAAGATCTGAGTATACCATGCAGTAGTCTACCTGGGGGGGGGGGGTTTGGGTATAATATGTCCATTCGTGGTGTTAGCCTAGTCGTAAATCTCCACTGCTGAGGACAGGCCGGCAGGGGCTTGCTCAGAACTTTAACTTTCGGGAGACAACAATGGGTCCCCAAGGCCGCCCAGTCTGGGCTACCACCAGTCAGACCCCAATGTGCAAGGTGTGAACCTATGGAAAAATAAATATTAGTGCAAATATATCAGCAGACATTAGATGTCATACAGTTTAGATAGCTTTCCGCATATAAGCCTGTCCAAAAACACAGTACTCAATGAACATTACATTATTAACTGGAAAGCTGGGGGTCACTTTACAAGGAGTCAAGAACCTATCTCTAAAACATGAGGTGTAACCCTAAGGCGTTAAGCCCAGACACTGGAGACCAACCGGCAGGGCCTATTCAAAACTTTAACTGTCAGGGCGCAACAATGGGTCCCCCTATCTCTAAAACATGAGGTGTAACCCTAAGGCGTCAAGCCCAGACACTGGAGACCAACCGGCAGGGCCTATTCAAAACTTTAACTGTCAGGGCGCAACAATGGGTCCCCCAAGGCCACCCAACCCGGGTCACCGCCAGCTAGACCCCAGCATCCGAGGTCGAAAACCCATGGGAATAAGAGCATTAGTGCAAATATACCAACAATCATTAGGTGACATACAGTTTAAATAGCTTACAGCATATAAACCTGTCAAGAAACATAAACTTAATGAATATTACAGTATTAGCTGGAGGGCTAAGGGTCCCTTAACAATGAGTTTGGAACCCATCTCCATAACATGGGGTGTAAATCTGTGGAGATAAGGTTGATGGGGACCCAGAGTCGAACAGCAAACAGTCCACAAATCAGATAACAGTCAGTGTAGGAACCTGTAGAACAGAATATATGAAAAAAGGTCCCAGTGTCAACAAAATAACTTGGACACATGGGGAAACACATGGGAAAACAGATTTGTAAAGGATATCAACTTGGAGAGATTCAACGAGTGGAGGGACTAAGGTACAATAAGTCTCTCCTCAGGGGGAATCTTTGTGTAAGGGGGCCTGCCATCTAGGGGGCTGGTTTAGTCTCCTCGGTAGGGGTTTCCACTCCGGTGCACCTGCTCTCAGTGGTAGCAGCCTAGAGGAGGGAGTCTCTAGATCTCTCTCATCTTCAGGGAGAAGTCGCCATCCTTGTAACAAATGTTGAGCCTCTTCTGGTGTTGATATGGTGTGGAGGTGTCCATCTTTGGTGATGAGTAGTTTTACTGAAAATCCCCATCTGTATCTAATGCCTTTGGCTCTAAGGATTTTGGTGAAATCTGCAAAAATCCTCCTCAGGAAAAATGTATGAGTCGATAGATCTGGGAAAATCTAGATCTGCTCAAACTTTTCCGGGAGTGTCTTAGACTTTAGGTCTATGTTTATTAGCTGGTTGTTGAAGGTAAAGTAGTGGAGCCTCGTGACTACATCCCTCGGTTTATCTGTCAAGAGAGAGCGGAGGAGAACCACTCTATGAGCTCTGTCCATCAGCAGATCAGAGTCTTTAGCCTCTGGGACCATTTCCCTGAAAAGTTCTTTTAGGTAGCCTTCTAGGTCTTGAGGAGAGACTGACTCCGGCACACCCCTTATCCGCAGATTATTCCTCCTGGACCTGTCTTCTAGATCAGTGAGTTTGGTCTCTAATGAGGATATCTGAGTGGCTAGATTCTCTGAGTAGGATAGTAGGTTAGTGTGGTCTATAATGAGGTCCTCCTGTTTCCATTCCAGGGTGTCCGTCCTCTCCCCAATGGCAGCGATGTCCCTTTTTAAATCAGCATGGGACTTATCAAACTTCCCGGTCAGAGAGTCGTGGTGGTCCACTAGCAAAGATTTGATGGTATCTATAAGGGTTGCAGAATCGCCAGCAGGTGACATATTATTGTTGCGGGTATTACCTAGGGCAGACCCTAGGAGGGCTTCATACTGGGTATTGGAGTCTGAGAGGTCCTCATCTGAAGCCTCCTATTGGGCCGCTGAGGCCAGGTGGAAGTGGTCCAGCACAGTCTTCTTTTGGGAGTTGTGTTGCTTGGATTTTCTCCTCTGGCTCTGCAACATGATGCTCTCAAGGCCCTCTAGGAAAGTCTTGAACCAACAGAGTTAAGGTCTAGCTGCTGTGTCGACTCGAGTACACAGGTGATCACCCCGAATTCCTCATTCTATTATCAGTATGGGGGCGAGGTTGCAGTTGCTTTAGGCCTCAGGCAGGCAGGTATATGTATGTGGTGCGCCCTTGGGGCCCTAGAGTGGTACTGGTCATTATACTATGCAGGCCCTTCCATTCAAAGAAGGCCGCTGTGACGGGTAGCTGTAAAATATAGTTGCTCCAGATTTGTTGAGGTAAGCCCACTCTCCAAGGGGAGTGTCTTCTATTGACGAAGCCGGGTAAGGGATCTGGGATATGACCCACCTAGCGTCTAGGCAGGAAATGGGGGAGAGTGGGCCAGTGAGAGAACTTTCTCAGTGGTTGGTGGACAGGTCAGAAAGGGGCCTCTGAAGAGTGTAGGTCCCCTATAGTGAGATTGGCAGTCTCTGAGAGGAAAGTCACTGTAATTTTAGTGAAAATAGGGTCTTAGCTGCACTTGGCCTAATGGGTCTCTTTTAAGATTATTTTTGTTTTTGTGTGCAGAAAGGTGTTACTGTTCGTTTTTAAGTATGAGGCCTCTAGGCACCTCAGCTCCCAGCAGGCCCTCTTGGTAAAACCCCCCAGTCTCTTATTGTGATCAAGTAAGGTAGGATGGCTCAAGCAGCTGGGGGATAAAGTGTGAGGCCAGTCTTTTGATAGCACAAGGTATGGCTCTATCTGCTACAGCAGGCTCCTCATGTACTCTCCCATGATAGGGCTTGTTTGAATATGCCAGTGGTAACCGGCTTGTGCAGCCCAGGGCTTGCATGCTAGTTGTTTATCTCACCTCTAAGATGATGGGTCCCTTGGCTGTGCTCCGGATGGGTCCTGCCTTGTTGCGGCCTGTATATGTCACCTGCGGGAAGCTGGGCCAAAATGGCAGCCGTTCCCGCCACTCTGGCAGCGCAGATGTTGCACTTATGTTACCCTCGGGACTCAGCAAGCAGGCGTAGATGACCTCGGGAGAGCCCTCCCAATGTCCGGTGGTTAAAGCCGGGGTAGCGTTTGGCAGCAGGTCCGCAGGTCAGATGCAGTAAGGGCCAACTTGCAAGTCATGTGGGGCAGCGTGGGCCGCTATCGGCTATTGTAAGTATATGGGGATCTTCCTCCCACTCAAGTCTCAGAGGTCTTTGTCTTGTGGCTGCAAAGGCTCAGGAGCAGAGCCCCGAGCCTCCGGTGCCTTTTGCTTAGTTCGGACCTGCCTGGGATGTGAGCAGATGTGACTCACGGCTTTCAGTCATAAAGTAGCCCGATCTAGTGAAATGTCCGCTCAAAAGTTGCCGCTAGATGGTCAGTGGCAAATAGAATGGTGGATCTATTTAGCTGGACACTTAGCAAGCGATTTAATTCCACTTTTACTAATTTGCTTGCGGAGCTCCTCTCAATTGCAGCCATTCAGTTTGGCTGTTAGCTACGCCCCCTGAATGCCCTTTTAAGCGCAATGCCCATACAAATGCCCCTTTAGGGGCAATGGGTAGTTTAGGTTTCTTTAGTATTAGGTTTTTTTATTTTTTGTAATTTAATGTTAGGTTTTATTTAAGTGTAACTTAGTTTTTTGGTTAATTTAGGGGTGTTAGGTTAGGGGGCTTACTAATTAAATTACGGCTAGATTGCGAGTTGTGCATTAGGGTAAAAAAGCAGCGTTAAGAGGTCCTAACGCTGCTTTTTTACGCCCGCTGGTATTACGAGTCTTAAAGGTTTAGGTGTACCGCACACTTCTTTGGCCTTACCGCAAAACGACTTACGTAAACGTCGTAAAGTCTTTTTTCTATGGGACTTCCATAGCGCCGGTATTACGAGTCTGTCTTGGGAGGCCAAAAAGTGAGTGGTACACCCTACCCTGTCAAGAGTCCTAACGCATTTAAAAGTCAGTAGTTATGAGTTTTATGGTACAACACCGTAACATAAAACTCATAATTAAAGTGCTAAAAAGTACACTAAAACCCATAAACTACCTATTAACCCCTAAACCGAGGCCCTCCCGCATCGCAAACACTATAATAAAAATTTTAACCCCTAATCTGCTGCCCCCAACATCGCCGACACCTACATTATATTTTTTAACCCCTAATCTGCCGCCCCCAATGTAGCCGCAACCTACCTACACTTTTTAACCCCTAATCTGCCGCCCCCAACGTCGCCGCCACTATAATAAACATATTAACCCCTAAACTGCCGCACTCCCGCCTCGCAAACAATAGTTAAATATTATTAACCCCTAATCTGCCGTCCCTAACATCGCCGCCACCTATCTACATTTATTAACCCCTAATCTGCCGTCCCTAACATCGCCGCCGCCTATCTACATTTATTAACCCCTAATCTGCCACCCACAACGTCGCCGCCACTATATTAAAGTTATTAACCCCTAAACCTAAGTCTAACCTTAACCATAAAACCCCCTAACTTAAATATAATTTAAATAAATCTAAATAAAATTACTATCATTAACTACATTATTCCTATTTAAAACTAAATACTTACCTATAAAATAAACCCTAAGATAGCTACAATATAACTAATAGTTACATTGTAGCTATCTTAGGATTTATTTTTATTTTACAGGCAAGTTTGTATTTATTTTAACTAGGTAGAATAGTTACTAAATAGTTATTAACTATTTAATAACTACCTAGATAAAATAAAGACACTTTTACCTGTAAAATAAAACCTAACCTAAGTTACACTAACACCTAACACTACAATATAATTAAATAAATTAACTAAATTAAATACAATTACCTAAATTAAATAAGTACAAAAACAAACACTAAATTACAGAAAATAATAAACAAATTACAGATATTTAAACTAATTACATCTAATCTTTTGTGGGGCATTGCCCCAAAGTAATCAGCTCTTTTACCTGTAAACAAAAATACAAACAACCCCCCAACAGTAAAACCCACCACCCACACAAACAACCCCCCAAATAAAATACTATTAAAAAAAACTAAGCTCCCCATTGCCCTGAAATGGGCATTTGGATGGGCATTGCCCTTAAAAGGGCAGTTAGCTCTTTTGCCGGCCAAACCCTAACCTAAAAATAAAACCCACTCAATATACCCTTAAAAGAATCTAACACTAACCCCCTGAAGATCGACTTACCGGGAGATGTCTTCATCCAAGCCGGGCCGAAGTCCTCAACGAAGCCGGGAGAAGTCTTCATCCAAGCCGGGCAAAGTGGTCCTCCAGAAGGGCAGAAGTCTTTATCCAGACGGCATCTTCTATCTTCATCCATCTGGTGTGGAGCGGGTCCATCTTCAAGACATCCGACGTGGAGCATCCTCTTCATCCGATGACTAAAGCTGAATGAAGGTACCTTTAAGTGATGTCATCCAAGATGGCGTCCCTTAGATTCCGATTGGCTGATAGAATTCTATCAGCCAATCAGAATTAAGGTAGAAAAAATCATATTGGCTGAAGCAATCAGCCAATAGGATTGAAGTTCAATCCTATTGGCTGATCCAATCAGCCAATAGGATTGAGCTCACATTCTATTGGCTGATTGGAACAGCCAATAGAATGCAAGCTCAATCCTATTGGCTAATAGGTTAATTAGGTTTATTGCGATGTGGGGGGTTGGCGGTTTAGGAGTTAATAGGTTAATTAGGTTTATTGCGATGTTGGGGTTTGGCGGTTTAGGGGTTAATTGAGTTATTTGTGGAATAGGGGTTAATTACTTTATTATTTTGCAATGTTGGCGGTTTTGGTGCTTGTTAATACTTCATGCGGGGGGTTAGTTTTTTTTTGTTATACTTCATGCAGGCGGTTAGTTTTTTTTTACATTTCTTGTGGGTGGTTACGTGTTTTTTTGTTGTTTTGTGCGGTTGTGTGTTGTTGTTTTTTTTTTAGTCTTTGTTTGCATACACTACATCCAGGTGGTTTCCGAAAATGGAATCCACCGGGATGCAGCTTCGCCTCGCGGAGCCAATATTCCTTTGAGAATGCATGCGTTACAAACGCAATTATAGTATAGATATATAGATGATTATATATAGGTATAGATATATACAGATATATATAGGAATATCTATTTAAAAATACTTAGACGATATTCTGCTATGTGCAGAACATTGGAATGTGAAATATTTACAGTAAATACACATTCTATGCCGTCCTAACCGCACTGGGCTTTAACACCCTTAAGACGGCATAGAATGTCCTAGCCTTTTGGCTTTACTGAAGCCAAAGGCACTTCCTGAATGGAATCACGGGCTGTGGGGTGTGCCTAGTGTCACTCCCCCAGACATGATCACATCATTAAAATCACACGATCACATACACAATAGCGTTTCACTTTTTAACTTATTTGTTTACAGTGGAACTTTGTTCCGATGTAGACAAATAGGTCCAGGCAGGAAGGGGTTTAACATATATATATATATATTTACACACAAATACATCTTTAGCAATGTATCTTTATGTATCTCTATGCTAAACTAGTACTTCAGCATTTTTTTTTTTATTTTTTTTTTCTAATATTTTTTTATTGAGGTATATATAAACATATACATAACATACAAAGTTGATTAAACTTGAGAGTTACAGACGTTGAGGTAAAGTTCACATTGATAACATAGTGTACAGTCTTAATGACATATAAATTTAAAAATTAAGTAGGCAAAGGAAACTGTGACCTCATTTTTTAGAAATAAAGTTAGGCAAATATGTAAGGAAAAACCTTTGATTTTTATAAAACCTCCTAGAGTTTTTATAGGCCACTCTTGGACCTGCATGGCACGGTAGAGTTTTTAATGGAGGTGTGTTAGCTCTATCTATAGCCACTTTTGGGCTTAGCAGTATAAGAAACTAAATGTAGTAAACTTAGACAATGTAACAGTATAACATAATAGACCCCTATTATCCATTATCATGATTTATATATAGGAAATCCCCTAGCGGAAAGCGATTTCCTCTCTTGGACCCTGAACATCCAAATGTATCTATAGGGGAATGTGATAGGGGCATATAATATAAAGTATAGCATTGTGGGAAGTAGGGTGGGGAAGATTGTGTAAGCTATTGTACTTCTGTTATATTTAACTTACATGTTAAGCTGCTCAGTTTCCAACAATACTGTATGGGTACATGTTAACAAAAGGCAAAACATAGCAGAACTTTGCATAGGGAGTATAAACATATAAACCAGTAGGTAAACCTAGGAACCAAGTCTCAAACCTTATCGTTTTCGTATAAGTCCTAGGAGGCAAAATGAATGTGCTGAGACTTCATAGAAAGTGGCATAGCATCAATATGAATATAGGAAGTCCCCTTATAAATATATACACATAGCGGTTCACCAACTAATTATTGTCAGGGAAGAGAAAAAAAAAAAAAAGACAACTTCACCCGATTCCAGCAGAAATAAATGTACAGAAAGGTGTCCATACTTGCAAATCACAGCCTTTTGTAAAGGGACTCTGCATAGTCATAGCCACTTGTCAATAGAGCAATATCATCATGGTCCCATGTGGTCTTGCTTGTCCGTTATTCCTCTCTAGGCAAGTGTAGGTCTGTTTCCCTGCTGCAGAGAATCGGCCGCATCCTCCTCAGCCGGGTCATGCTGCGTCTGATGTAGACCTCTATAAGAGCCGGATATGGCAGGGGTATAGCCGCTGCGGCAATGAGCTGGCCATCACATCTAGGTAAGCATATGCTCTGAGGGGGGCAATATGGCGTCTGCCTGTTTTTCAATATCTATCGCCACAATCTATGTTGGGATAACCCTCTCAGTGACAGCAAGGTTCTAAAAGCTTGGGGGCACCGTAAGAGCAGCTTTTTTTTTGCCAAAAACCCGAGATCTCATATCTTTGAGCCCTTATAACATTTTTTGTGGAATATTGTTTTTAATCATTTTTATTAGATGGTGTTATTATGAGTGTAACTTTAATTTGTACTGTATTTTTGAAGTGTTTTCTGCAACTTTTTAGTTTCGGAAAACAGTTACCCACAGGTCTGAGATTGCGGTAAGGATTGTAAAGTAAATTGCGATTGTGCTAGCGCAATTATGATTTTGCTCAACTTGTGCAAATAAAACTGATCGCGAAAACACGATATCGCTTGTGCAAAACTTAATATTTGGGAGCGCTAATTGGGGGGGGGCTAACAAAGGTTGTGAAAAAGTTAAAAGACAAATCATACAGGCCTTCTACAGTCTAAGCAGTAATGGGGTCCCTAGAGGAATAACATATCCTTGCCCTATAATGGATATGTAATAGTCCCTTAAGAAAATATTTGTAGACATTCACTCACTAACTTTCACTCACCACTGTTAAATTTCCACTCGCCAATGGCAAGTGGAAATTTTGAGCCCTGTATATATATATATATATATATATATATATATATATATATACACACACACATACATACATACATCTTTAGACATGTATACTGTATGTATGTATCTCTATGTTAAATCCCTTTGGCTGCTTTTTTCCCCCAACACCTGAGACCTGATATATTTGAGCCTTTATAACTTTTGCGTGCAATATATTTTATTAAATGGTGTAATTATGAGTGTAACTATACTTTGTAATGTGTTTTTTTTTAATGTGTTTTGTGACACTTTTTAGTTTTGCAAGTTAACAAGGGCCCTGAAGTCACGGTAATCATTGTAGTGTAAATCGAAATTGCACTCAAGCGATCGCGTTTACTTTCAACTTGTAATATGAGCGGTAAGCCCGACGAGCAAAAACCCTCGCAATATACCCCTTATTGCTCTGGTGCAAATATTTGTGCTCCACTCGTAATCTAACTCTAAGTTTAAAATGGTTTACTAAAAAGGAATGACTCATATGTTTACAGTAAGGTAACATTACTCACATGTTCAGTATTGTTCCCAAGGACCATGTACCTGATGATCAACCTTTAGTCATCGCATTTCTTTCTTATGATACATACGGGGGAATGGGAAATTATTTTATAGTAATCAAATCATTTGGCTTCTCCAATAATATTTGCAAGCAACAATTTACTGCATAAGTATATGATGAGTATGAAGTATATGATTCATAACAAAGATAAACCTGAGAATAATATGTAGAAGGGTTTTAAATTATAATAATTGTTTAAATATTGAAGCTATAAATGTTAAGGTTTAGGGGTAGATTTAACAAGCAGCGGATGCTGCTTTCTACGCTCAAAGTTGCAGGATCTCCTGATACATAAGTTAAGAAGCAGCGGTCGTAAGATCCGAACGGGATGATTGACACCCCCTGCTAGCGGGCGATTGGCCGCGAATGTGCAGGAGGCAGCATTGCACAAGCATTTCAAAAGCATTAGCGATGTCGGGCGGAAATGATTCGCTACAGCGAATCATGTCTGCCCAGCACTTGTTAAATCTACCCCTTAGTTTCCATAAGATTTATTTAAATTAATAGGTGCCACCATATTGGAACCTAGGTTTTATCCTTATCTCTCTCCTTTGAAGGGGACAGAGACAGATTGTTAAAGTACTATCCAACAGAGTTTCCACACAACATTTTTTGTGCATTGTCTATTATTGCATGTTTTATATCTGTCCCTAATTGACCTCAGCAGAAGAGATAGATAAGGGGAAAACATTGGTTCAAACATGGTAGCCACCATTACTTTATAGAAACTCAATGGAATTAAGAACTGCAAGAATTTTCAGAGTAAATAATAAAAGTATATTATAAAGTTTTACTACCCATAATTAAACATTATAGGCTAGAGTACAAGTGGTGTGCTAACTGTTGTGCTAGAGCCATATCATCTTTTTGCGCGCAACAGAAAGACAGGTCATATTACAAGTTAAAAGTAAACCCGATTGCGAGAGCACAATCGCATTTTACGCTTATCTGGTTAGCACAACTGAAATCCTCGCATAGAGGGTAGTGAGTTAAAAAAGTTGCACAAGACACAACATAAATACATTGAAAATTACAGTTACACTCATATAAACACTATCTGATAAAAATTAGTCATATAAATATTTTAAAAAAGTTATAAGGGTTAAAAGGTATATGGCAAGGTGTACATGTCTAAATGTGTGTATGCATGCATATATTTGTGTACATATGTATTTATGTGTTTTACTGTATATTTACTTACATATTTAACATTCCAATGTTCTTTACATACAGAAAAGTGTTATTATTATAGTAAATATATATTACTATATATATCTGTATATACCTATATATCTATTTCTATAGGTAGTTATACATTTCTATTTTATTTTTACATTATCATATATATATATAGAAATATAAATGTAATAATTACAAAAATTCTATGTGAAGAACAATAGAATGTAAAATATGTGTAACATGATTCATACTTTGCACTTTAGGTCTAATGAGGTGTTGGGTTAGAGCACATGACTAATTACTAATCTTATAGTGCATTCTTTAAATATTAAAAAATATTAATACTAATTTTTAAAAATTATTGTAGATACTCTAAAAAAATATTTTAAAGTGTTTATAATTTTTAATAATGATTATTAATATTTTTTTAATATTTTATATTTAATTTTTCAAGAACGTGCTTTAAGATTAGTAATTGTTCCAGTGCGCTAACCCGATACAGCGTTAGACCTAAATCACTAAACATGAATTGCGTTATGCCTAGGTTACATTCCGATGTTCTCCACATAAATAAATACATTTTTAGTATTAAATATATATTTTATATATATATATATATGATAATGTAAAATAGATATATATACCTATATATCTATAGGAATAGATATATAGGTATAGGTACAGTATATACAGATATATATATAGTAATTTATATTTACAATAAATATAACATTTTTCTGTAAGTGAAGAACATTGGAATATAAAATATTCATAACTCCTGTCGGGTCCTGCGATCTCCATTGAAGTCTATGGGAGAGAATAAGTTAACACGGTCACGATATTCGAAGTCCTTTGGTTAGCACGTGTCGGATTTTTGTTCATGGGCAAACATTTTACTTTTAACTTGTAATATGCTCGCTACCCAACGCGTGCAAAAAGCTTACTTCTGGCAAAGTTTACGCTCACGTAAAAGCTCTAAATAGCTTGCCACGTGTAATCTAGCCCTATGTATTACAATCTCTGACTGTTTAATATCCCTTTAAGTGTATATTTGTTGTTTATTGAAATCTAAAACCAAATGTTTTACCTCAAGCTAAAATCATACCAGGAAGCTTGAGGAACCTAAAAAATTCAGTTCTGCAAAAGGAAAATGTTTTTAATTTTTTTTCTTACAAGATAATATAAAAAGCTTTGCGTTGTAATTTGAGAATCACTGACTGTCACCACTTCCAAGACAGCAATGTATAAAATTTTGCTTCACTGATGTAACTATTTTCTCTTTTCCTCTCTATTAACTATTTATTTTGCTTTTAAGACCTTTAAGCCAATTTACCCCCACCAATTATTTTTAATGAAGGAAATCCATCTTTATTTAAACCACTTCCTTTAAAATCGGGCAGTTTCTGAAAAGGTAAAGACTTTAATCATTTATAAAAAGCTCATTGGAAATCAGGTTGAGGCAACTTTAATGAAGCACCGAGGACTCTTGATCACATCCGTCAAAAGTTATTAAAGATTAAAAAAACCCTGTTTAAAAAAATACTAACTCACTTACCTGCTACCAGAATATCCTTCATCCCAACATTGCCCAAAACATCTTCCTGAAATATTATTTCTCAAATTGTGCCTTTACCCTTCTGATAAACAATAAAAATGTTATCAAAACTAACATGTTTTCACTGTTTGTTTGTTTTTTTTTAAAATGACATCCTTATTAATCAAAATATCCAAAAATAAACATGGCAGGAAAAAAAATTAAATTATTTTTTTGCCTTCTTTTTTTTTTAACCCTTTAAGGACACAGCTTTCAGTTTGCTCAATTGTTTTATGACGGAAAAATTCCGTCATATGTCCTTAAGAGGTTAAATGCCTTTATGTTTGTGTGTGTTACAGGCGAATATATGCAGATACATACATTACTATAATACAATGTGATGTACAAGTATACATGCATTTCTGCTTGTTTCTCACTCATATACGGCTAGATTATGAGTTTTTGTCGGTAAGGCTTGCGGGGCTAATGAGCCGTTTCAGCTCACCTACAAACAACGCTGGCATTACAGGTTTTTTTAAACCTGGCGTTAGCCACAAAAAAGTGAGCGGAGAGCAAAATTTAGCTCCACATCTAACCTCAATACCAGCGCTGCTTACGGTAGCGGTGAGCTGGCAAAACGTGCTCGTGCAAGATTTCCCCATAGGAATCAATGGGGCAGATTCAGCTGAAAAAAAACCTAACACCTGCAAAAAAGCAGCGTTCAGCTCCTAACGCAGCCCCATTGATTCCTATGGGGAAATACTTTTAATGTCTACACCTAACACCCTAACATGAACCCCGAGTCTAAACGCCCCTAATCTTACACTTATTAACCCCTAATCTGCTGTCCCCTACATCGCCAACACTTGCTTTATATTATTAACCCCTAATCTGCTGCTCCGGACACCGCCACCACCTACATTATACTTATAAACCCCTAATATGATGCCCCCAACATCGCCAAACTTTAAATTATATTTATTAACCCCTAATCTGCCACCCCCAATGTCGCCGCAACCTACCTACACTTATTAACCCCTAATCTGCCGCCCACAACGTCGCCGCCACTATAATAAATATATTAACCCCTAAACCTAAGTCTAACCCTAACACTCCCTAACTTAAATATAATTTAAATAAATATAAATACAATTGTTCCAATCAGCCAATAGAATGCGAGCTCAATCCTATTGGCTGATTGGATCAGCCAATAGGATTGAACTTCAATCCTATTGACTGATTGGATGAGCCAATAGGATTTTTTCTACCTTAATTCCGATTGGCTGATAGAATTCTATCAGCCAATCGGAATTGAAGGGACGCCATCTTGGATGACGTCACTTAAAGGTACCGTCATTTAGTGTTAGTCGTCGGAAAGAAGAGGATGCTCCGCGTCGGATGTCTTGAAGATGGACCCGCTCCACTCCGGATGGATGAAGATAGAAGATGCCGCCTGGATGAAGACTTCTGGCCATCTGGAGGACCTCTTCTGCCCGGATAGGATGAAGACTTTGGACCGTCTGGAGGACCACTTCTGTCCGGTTGGGTGAAGACTTCTCAAGGTAGGGTGATCTTCAGGGTGTTAGTGTTAGATTTTATTAAGGGGGGATTGGGTGGGTTTTAGAGTAGGGTTGGTTGTGTGGGTGGTGGGTTTTAATGTTGGGGGGTATTGTATTTTTTTTACAGGTAAAAGAGCTGATTAGTTTGTGGCAATGCCCCGCAAAAAGCCCTTTTAAGGGCTATTTGTAATTTAGTATAGGCAAGGGATTTTTTTATTTTAGGGGGCTTTTTTATTTTATTAGGGGGATTAGATTAGGTGTAATTAGTTTTAAAAAATTGTAATTATTTTATTATTTTGTGTAATTGTAGTTAATGTAGTTAATTTATTTAATGATAGTGTATTGTTAGGTGTAATTGTAACTTAGGTTAGGATTTATTTTACAGGTAAATTTGTACTTATTTTAGCTAGGTAGTTATTAAATAGTTAATAACTATTTAATAACTATTGTACCTAGTTAAAATAAATACAAAGTTGCCTGTAAAATAAATATAAACCCTAAGCTAGATACAATTGATATATTAGTTATATTGTAGCTATCAGGGTTTATTTTATAGGTAAGTATTTAGTTTTAAATAGGAATAATTTAGTTAATTGTAGTAATTTTATTTAGATTATTTAAAATTATATTTAAGTTAGGGGGGTGTTAGGGTTAGGGTTTAATACATTTAATATAGTTGCGGCGACGTTGGGGCGGCAGATTAGGGGTTAATAAATGTAGGTTGGTGTCAACGATGTTAGGGACGGCAGATTAGGGGTTAATAAAATTTAACTAATGTTTGCGAGGCGGGAGTGCGGCGGTTTAGGGGTTAATATATTTATTGAAGTGGCGGCGATGTCCGCTCGGCAGATTAGGCGTTAAAAACTTTATTTAAGTGTTTGCGATGTGGGGGGCCTCGGTTTAGGGATTAATAGGTAGTTTACGGGTGTTAGTGTACTTTTTAGCACTTTAGTTAAGAATTTTATGTTACAGCGTTAGCCCATAAAACTCTTTACTGACTTTTAAATGCGGTACGAGTCTTGACAGGAGAAGCTGTACCGCTCACTTTTTCCAGGACACGTAATACCGGCGTTAGGAAAATCCCATTGAAATGATAGGATACGCAATTTACTTAAGTGTTTTTGTGGTATGCTCGAGTCGCGGAAAAAAAGTGAGCGGTACAGCTGTACCTGCCAGACTCGTAATACCAGCATTAGGAAAAAAGCAGCGTTGGGACCTTTCAACACTGCTTTTTAACCCTAACGCAAAACTTGTAATCTAGCCGATAGTTTCATATGAATATATATATGAATATATATATAAATAAAAGAGAGACTGTATCGGAAAGAATTCAGCGCTACAAAAAATACCAATGTAAATGTATCAGAGGTGTCAGTTATGTTGGTAACAGGCAGTCTATATACGTCTCTGGATAATAGTGAAGAAAAGAGTCCTGGATTATCAAGGTGTGATGCAAAAAAAGGCAATTGGAGTAATGGTTATTTAGGTGTTCAAGATCCTGGTAAATTTCACTTTTAGACACCCAAACTATATCATAAATAGTCAATAGAAAAGATGGTAGTCAAACTGCAGCCAAGGACTCTACACGACAAATGGTATTCTCTTACCAGAGGGTACCTCAATCATATGAGGTAATGTCTACGCGTGTGGTAAAGTTTCTCCGGTCTGTTATGGTTTCTCCTCCTTTCTTGGAAGAGCTCCTAGTGGATGTCCTCTGTGCGGACTTGTGTATGGCACTTTCCCTCTTTGGCGATTTCCCGATCCTTGGGGTTGTTGGCTTGGTGTCTCACTTGGAGGAGTCTCACTTGGAGGAGATTGAGCTTGCATTCTATTGGCTGTTCCGATCAGCCAATAGAATGCGAGCTCAATCTGATTGGCTGATTGGATCAGCCAATCGGATTGAACTTGAATCTGATTGGCTGATTCCATCAGCCAATCAGATTTTTCCTACCTTAATTCCGATTGGCTGATAGAATCATATCAGCCAATCGGAATTGAAGGGACGCCATCTTGGATGACGTCCCTTAAAGGAGCCTTCATTCGTCGGTAGTTCGTCGGGAAAGGAGGATGTTCCGCGTTGGCAGGATGAAGATTCAAGACCCGGCTTCGACGATAACCTCGCCCGGATAGAAGACTTCTTCAGCGCCTCTTGGAAGATGACCTCGCCCGGATGGAAGATTTCTTCAGCGCCGCTTGGAGGATCACTTCATCGGATGGAAGATTTCTTCAGCGCCCCTTGGAGGATAACTTCTGCCAGTCCGGATGTCCTCTTCAGTTCCATCGGTGGCTCGGCTGAGTGAAGACAACTAAAGGTAGGATGATCTTCAGGGGATTAGTGTTAGGTTATTTTAAGGGGGGTTTGGGTTAGATTAGGGGTATGTGGGTGGTGGGTTTTAATGTTGGGGGGGGTTGGGTTGTATTTTTCTTTTACAGGCAAAAGAGCTGAACTTTGGGGCATGCCCCCACAAAAGGCCCTTTTAAGGGCTGGTAAGGCAAAAGAGCTGTTTACTTTTTAATGTAGAATAGGGTAGGGCATTTTTTTATTTTGGGGGGGGTTTGTTATTTTATTAGGGGGCTTAGATTAGGTGTAAGTAGCTTAAAATTGTTGTAATATGTTTTTAAATGTTTGTAACTTTTATTTTTTATTTTTTGTAACTTAGCTTTTTTATTTTTTGTACTTTAGTTAGTTTATGTAATTGTATTTAATTGTAGTTATTTGTAGGTAGTTTAATTAATTAATGTAATGATAGTGCAGTGTTAGGTTTAATTGTAACTTAGGTTAGGATTTATTTTACAGGTAATTTTGTATTTCTTTTAGCTAGGTAGTTATTAAATAGTTAATAACTATTTAATAACTATTCTAACTAGCTAAAATAAATACAAAGTTACCTGTAAAATAAATATAAATCCTAAGATAGCTACAATGTAATTATTAATTATATTGTAGCTATATTAGGGTTTATTTTACAGGTAAGTATTTAGTTTTAAATAGGAATAATTTATTAAAGTATAGTGTAGTGTTAGGTGTAATTGTAACTTAGGTTAGTTTTTATTTTACAGGTTAATTTCTCTTTTTTTTAGCTAGGTAAGCTATTAAATAGTTACTTACTATTTAATAGCTATTGTACCTAGTTAAAATAAATTGAAAGGTACCTGTAAAATAAAAATAAATCCTAAGATAGCTACAATATAATTATTATTTATATTGTAGCTATATTAGGGTTTATTTTATAGGTAAGTATTTAGTTTTAAATAGGATTAACTTAGTTAATAATATAAATATGATTTAGATGTATTTAATTAATATTTAAGTTAGGGGGGTGTTAGGGTTAGTGTTAGACTTAGGTTTAGGGGTTAATAATTTTATTACAGTGGCGGCGGTGTAGTGGGGGGCAGGATAGGGGTTAATAAATTTATTATAGGTGGCGACGGTGTAGGGGGGGCAGGATAGGGGTTAATAAATTTAAGATAGGTTGCGGCGGGTTCAGGGAGCGGCGGTTTAGGGGTTAAACTATTTATTTATTTGTGGCAAGGTGCGGGATCAGCAGGATAGGGGTTAATAACTTTATTACAGAGGGCGGCGGTATAGGGGGGGCAGGATAGGGGTTAATAGGTATAATGTAGGTGGCGGTGGGCTCCGGGAGCGGCGATTTAGGGGTTAAGACATTTATTATAGTTGCGGTGGGCTCCGGGAGCGGCGGTTTAGGGGGTAATAACTTTATTTAGTTGCGGTGGTGTAGGGGGGGCAGATTAGGGGTGTTTAGACTCGGGGTACATGTTAGGGTGTTAGGTGTAGACAGCTCCCATAGGAATCAATGGGATATCTGGCAGCAGCGAACTTGTACTTTCGCTATGGTCAGACTCCCATTGATTCCTATGGGATCCGCCGCCTCCAGGCTGGCGGATTGAAAACCAGGTACGCTGGGCCGTAAAAGTGGCGAGCGTACCTGCTAGTTTTTTGATAACTAGCAAAAGTAGTGAGATTGTGTGCGGAACATCTGGAGTGACGTAAGAATCGATCTGTGTCGAACGGAGTCCGGCGGATCGAAGCTTACATCACAAAATTCTACTTTTGCCGGTCTTAAGCCTTTGATAACTAAGGCGAATCAGCCTCGCCACAAATACGCTGCGGAATTCCAGCGTATTTGAGGTTGACGGCTTGATAACTAGGCCCCATAGGATTGAGGTATCTTCTGGTAAGCACATTCTACTTACCCTAGACAAAGAACTGTCGAAATACCAGAGATAAACTCTTCTTCAAATATACTTGATGGATATATATTTCCAGCTCCTATGATAACTAACTAAAAATATATTGACATTATCATTACCAATATACTAATAGTGTTTAGCTGTGCGCCCTTTTGATTTTCTCTTTTCTATCATATATATATATATATATATATATATATATATTTACAAACAATTACACATATGTATACACACACTTATATACAAAAAAATTCTAATGGAAATTTGAAACCTGAAAATTAAAAATCCTGCTCTTTCCCCAATATGTTCCATACAAGCACAACTAGGGCGAGATTACATATATACGGCGCAGGCTTCAGCGCAACTGCTGAAACCCGCGTTGCCCGTAATTTTACCCTGCACATCGGGGAATTACATAAACCCCGCCGGCAATTCATAAACTGTCAGAAGTCGGATAAACTAGCGATGTCCAGAAATGTGCGTAAATACACATTTCTGAAGTCGCCAGTGACTTACGGCACTTTAGAAACTACCGGCGCCTAAGAAAATAAAAAAAAATGTCAAATCTCCCGTAAAAGTCTAACACGCCTCCCAATAATAAACCCGACATGTAAAACCTCTATGTCCGCCATCACCCCAATATTGGAACTAATAATAAATGTATTAACCCCTAAACTGCCAACCCCCCACATCGCAATCCAACTACTGCTAGGGGGGGACTTAGTATTTAAAAGAGCTGCTTAACTTAGCGCAATGCCTTACAAAATACTTCACCACCTGGAACAAGACTTCACAGCCGGACTTCAGGAACCGTGAGTACCTATTTGGGGGTTAAACTTTTTTTGGGGGATTGTATTTTTTTAGATTAGGGATTTAATGGGCACTTGTAAAAGAGCTGAATGCCCTTACAAATGCCCCTTTAGAGGCAATGGGTAGTTTAGGTTTTTTTAGTGTTAGTTTTTTTTTATTTTGGGGGGTTTGGTGGGTGGGGGGTTTTACTGTTAGGGGGGATTTAGTATTTTTTAGAGCTGTTTAACTTAGGGCAATGGCCTACAAAAGGCCATTTTAAAGGCTATTGGTAGTTTAGTTTAGATTAGGGGGTGTTGGTTTATTTTGGGGGGCTTTTTTATTTTCATAGGGATTAGGTTTAATTTTTGATAATTTGGTTTATTATTTTCTTTAATTTTAGACTTTTTTATTTTTTGTAATTTTAGATACATTTAATTTAATCTTAGTTTTATTTTTGTTTAAGTAATGTTAGATTTTTAATTTTAACTTTAGTATTTTTTAATTTAATGTAATTGGGGTTAGTTTAGGGGGTGTTAGGTTAGGGGGTTTAGTAATTAAATTAGTTATTTGCGTTGTGGGGGGTTAGCGATTTAGGGGTTAATAGGTCAATTAGGTTTAATGCCTTGTGGGGGTTGGCAGATTAGGGGTTAATAGTGTTAATAGGTAGTTGGTGTTGTAGGTGAATGGTGGGTTAGGGGTTAATTCCGCAGCGTATTTGTGGCGAGGCTGATTCGCCTTAGTTATCAAGCCCTACACACCAGCAAAAGTAGAATTTAGTGACGTAAGCTTCGATCCGCCGGACTCAGTCCGACAAAGATCGATTCTTACGTCACTCCAGATGTTCCGAACACAAGCTCGGCACAATCTGACTACTTTTGCTAGTTATCAAAAAACTAGCAGGTACGCTCGGCACTTTTACTGGCCCAGTGTACCTGGTTTTCAATCCGCCGCCCTGGAGGCGGAGGATCCCCTAGGAATCAATGGGAGTCTGACCATAGCAAAAGTTCATGTTCGCTGCTGCCCGACATCCCATTGATTCCTATGGGAAATGTCTGCACCTAACACCCTAACATGTACCCCTAGTCTAAACACCCCTAATCTGTAGCCCCCCTACACCGCCGCAACTAAATACATTTATTATCCCCCAAACCGCCGCTCCCGGAGCCCACAGCCACTCTAATAAACTGATTAAAGGGACAGTACACTGTAAAATAGTTTTTCCATAAATGTATTTTACTTTTTTTTTTTTTTTTTTTTTTTTTTTTTTTAAATCTTCTTTTTATTGAAAACTTAAATATTCACAATAACATATGTCAATATGGAAATGATTTTACAATATCAAATATTGCTAATTAAAGCTATATGTTCATGAGTTTCATTGCTGCTTTATAAGCTGTAGTTCCATATTTGTAATGCAGTTAGTCCATGTAGTTTAAATAACAAGTAAACAGATAAACAGACAAACTAATCAATAAAATAAATATGATATCTTACGTCTGCATGTCTTTATCCGGATCGTCACTGGCTCTTGGAGTAAATGTTCAACGAAGTTTTAGTGTAATCTGTTCGCTACATAAAGAAGGTTTATATCTTTTTTTGTTTAGTGGTAGTTTGTATAGTCAACTAGGGAGAAGGAGTGGCATTCCTAGGGTTATGTGGGAGAAGTGTTGTGTGTAGGGATTCCTGCCATATGAATTTGGCATCTAGTAGGGTGTTTACTTTGTTACGGCACAGGTAGCCGTATTGTTCTAATGTGAATTGTTCTTCTACTTCTTCAAGCCACATTGCTTTAGAGATGGTCAGGTGTTTCTTCCAGTTACGGGCTATTAATTTCCTCGCGCTATTAAGGCCTATTTGGAGCACTAAAAGTCGCAAGCGACACGGTAAGTTAGGGAGGTCATTGAGTAATGCTATTTGTGGATTTAGTGTAAATTCAGCTGAAAGACTTTGCCTGAAATGTTGTTCTACCGCCTTCCATAGGGGGCGTACTTTGGGACATCGCCACCACATGTGAAGTAGGCTACCATGTCTCTTGCCGCAGCGCCAACATCTATCTGATAAGCTTGGGTAAATGCTGCTTAGTTTTGACGGGGTTAAATACCATCTCATTATAATCTTGTAGTTAAGCTCTAATATTACTGGTGAGGTTGAGGATTTTTTAATTAACTTGAATATGTTGGCCCAGTTATCTTTTGATATGTGACTACCTATATCTGCATTCCATTTAGCTGAATATGGAGGTAGGGTGTCTTTAGTGTTCTTGATTAAAAGTTTGCGGGAGAGCGAAAGTGTTCCTCTTGGTATGATCCCTCCATGGCACAATGTTTCAAATGTGGTAGGTGTTCTTAGTAAGTCCATTTTGAATGGGGAGGTATGTACGAAGTGATGTAATTGTGCGTACTTTAGCCAATTATTGTATTTGCCTTGTGCTATGTTGGTTAATTTGTCCCTTTCTAGTAGTTTGCCTGCCTCCGTGAAATTTAGTAAAGGAATGGTATAGTCCCATTCAGAAAGCCTCTGGAATCCTTTGTCAAGACCACCCACCATCTCTATGTTTAGAACAATCGGAAAAAGGGGAGATCTGGAAGTTGAGATGTACGGTCTGGATGATATTATTTGATCCCAAGTCTGAAATAAGTGTTTGTGGATTTCTAGTTCTCTACACTGAGGTGGTCTTAATTTGCTAGGTACCCAGCATAACGCATGTACCAATGGAGCTCTGAGTATATGAGAATCTAATGCAACTCGCGCCTTACATTCCTGTTTCCCATGCCAATCAAGTATTCTTTGTAATGTAACCGCTAGGTAGTAGTCTTCAATTTTTGGCAGTCCTAGTCCTCCATCAGTAGTTGACCTATACATTGTATCTCTATTAACTCTAGGCTTATTTTTCCCCCATACAAAGGAATTAAGACAGTTCTGGAGACGGTTCAAGTACCAACAGGGTAAGTGCATAGGTAATGTCTGTAGTATATATGCAATCCTAGGGAGTGTGGTCATTTTTAAGGCTTGGATTCGACCCCACCATGAGAGAGGTTTGCTCGCCCATGTCTGAAGGTCTTGTTGAGTGTTGTTTAATAAAGTTACGTAATTTTTGTCAAAGAGTGTTGTTTGTTTGGGGGCGAGGTGAATCCCTAAGTATTTTATAGAGTCCATTCTTAATTTTAATGGGCATATCTTCGATAGTGATTGAAATTTAGCTTCTGATAAGCTAACATTCAAGATCTCTGACTTTTGTTTGTTGACTAGAAAGTTTGAATACCGTCCATATCTGTCTAATTCTGTTAAGAGTTCTGGGATAGTTGTTAGGGGTGAGGTAACTGAGAATAATAAGTCGTCAGCAAAAGCTGCGATTTTATAGGATTGATTGTTGAACGATATTCCTTTGATGTTTTGATTTTTACGAACATGAGAAGTGAGGACCTCCATCGTTAAAACAAATAAGATCGGGGATAGGGGGCAGCCCTGGCGTGTGCCATTGTGTATGGGGAATGTGTCCGACAATATACCATAAGCTTTTATTTTTGCGTTTGGGTGTGAATATAGATTAAAGATTCTGTTAACTATTTTTGGGCCAAATCCAATGTTTTTAAGGGTTTCTAGAAGGAACTGCCAATCTGTTCGATCGAATGCCTTTTCGGCGTCGATGGCTATCATTACAGATTCTATTTTGTGGGTCTTAGCATATTCTATGAGGGTTAAGGCTCTGATAGTATTGTCCCTGGCCTCTCGGCCAGGGACAAATCCTACTTGATCTGTGTGGACAATGTCGTTAAGAATGGAGTTTATACGATTTGCTAAGATTTTCCCTAAAATCTTGAGATCTGTGTTTAGTAGCGATATAGGTCGGTAACTACCTGGGTCTTCTTGTGGCTTTTCTGGTTTCAGAATTACAGATATATGGGCTGTTAGAGATTCTATAGAGAGTTGTGTGCCTTCATCTAGGGATTGAAAAAGATTTAATAAATGTGGAGCTAGAGTAGGACAGTGTGTTTTGTAGTATTGATTGGTTAATCTGTCGGGTCCTGGGCTCTTGCCTGTTGGAAGGCTCTTAATAGCTTTCACTATTTCTGCTAATGTTATATCTGCCTCTAAGTCAGTTACTTGGGTTTGTGTTAATTTGTTTAAATCTGCTGAAGCTATGTACGCTTTCATGTTTTGTATGTGGTCGTGTGGAGTGGTTTTTGTCAGGTTGTATAATTGTTGATAGAAGCTACGAAAGTGGGCTGCTATCTCCTTGCTGTCGACTACATAGTCACCCTGTTTAGTTTTGAGCTTGTGAATATGTGTAAGGGTATTCCTATCTCTCAGGGTGTTAGCAAGGATTTTGCCTGGGCGGTTTCCTTCATAGTAGTATTTCTTTCTCAGGTTTAGCATTTTTCTTTGGGTTTCAGTGTACAGTAGTGTATTAAGTTATTTTCGTGTGGCTGTCAGCGTTGTTAGAAGGGTTCTGTCTGTGGGGGATTGCTTGTGTTGAGTTTCTAGGTCGTTGAGTCTGTTAGTAAGAGCGTTTAGCTGGGTGTTGTATTGTTTTTTGATGTATGCTTTGTGTTTTATACACTCTCCGCGTATTACTGCTTTATGTGCTTCCCATACATACATCGGGTGAGTTTCTAGGTTAGCGTTTAGGTCAAAGTATTCTGTTAGTGCTGTCTTGAGTTTTTGGGCTGTTAGTGGGTGGTGCAGAAGGTATGGGTCAAGTCGCCATGTGTATGGGTGGAGTGGAGTGTCAAGCCAGTTCAATTCCAAGGTCACCATAGAGTGATCTGACCATGCCGTTGATAATATGTCAGTGTTGGATAATAGGGATAAGCTGGATTGGTCTAGGAATAGATAGTCTAACCTTGAGTACATGGACCAAGGGTGTGAGAAAAAGGAGTACCCGCGTTGTGAAGGGTGTTGTAGTCTCCAAGTGTCTATGAGTCCCAGTTGTTTAAGACATGAGTAGGTAGCATTAGGGGGACGTGATGTGTTGCTTGTGTTTAAGGAGGTAGAGTCAAGTATGGGGTCCAAGATAACGTTTAGGTCTCCACCCATCACTATTGTGCCTTTACGCGATTCATGTATCATGCGGTTGAGAGTATTGAAAAATCTGCTCTTGTTTGTGTTGGGAGCGTATACATTAACTAAGGTGATTGGCCTATTGTATAATAGGCCTACTAAGATTAATATCCTCCCTTCCTTGTCTGATGTGTTATGGAGCAATTGAAAGGGTAGGGATGAGTGGAGAAGGATTCCTACCCCATTTATCTTTTTTTCGTGAGAATTAAAAAAACTGAGAGGGAAGTGTTTGTTCGAGTATTTAGGTTCATTTGCTCGGGGGAAATGAGTCTCCTGTAGAAATATAATAGAGCCCTTTTGTTTGGCAAACCAGTGTATTGCGACTGACCTCTTTGTAGGCGAATTCAGACCTTTAGCGTTTTGGGATATTATTGTAAGAGATCTATGGATCATGAGTAATGTTCGTGTGAGCGACTGCTATTAAGTCTTCCAGACTTGTCTTACCGTATGGGGAAGTTATTCGCTTCTTGGAGGTGCAATGTACTGAAGGGGTCTCAGTACGGTTGTAGTGCTTACTGTGAACATGAAATAAGTGGAGTGTGAGCCAGTGTACCGATCCGGATTTTGCAGAGAATCTGAAATACAAAAACATGCATTGAGAAATAAAACATAACAAAATAAAGATTACAGTAAATAACATTAAATACAAATCTAAGTCTAAATCTAGCTTCAAATTTAAATCTAAAACAGGATGGGGGTAGAGTGGTAGCAGACTAGGGTCTCTACCGTTCCTCGAAATAGGGCTAGTGCTAGTATCACAATAAGATGGGATTCCCTCTAATTATGGGGGGTCTAACTATAGAGGTATGGTCCCCCTAGGGGGGAGAAATGGTGTGCAATGGGAATATTCTTAGGTCTCTTTATGATGTAACAGTGGGTTGACTATAGACCCGCATCTAAGAGTCAAAATATACTTCTCGCTGGAATGACATAGTCTCTTTTAGGAGTATAAGTGGGGTTAATTAGGTAGATAAAGTCCCAAATGGTGGGGGTTAGACCTCAAGGTGGGTTTGTGGGGGTGTTCAGCGTCTGGCTGGAGGTGTTAGGGTCTATTTTACGCTTCTTGGGTACTGTGTTCCATTTTTGTCTCTGTAGCTTTGGTGGGTACCGGTCAGATGTTGGTTCCCCTTCTTCGTGATCTGAAGTTTGGGGTATATGCTTCGGTAGTGGAATGTTCAGCTGTGTGCAGAAGGAGTTAAGATCTTCTAGGTCTTTGTAAGTGATTTCCTTGTTGTCCTTTGTTACTCTGAGTGCGTAAGGGAAACCCCAACGATATGGGATTTGGTGATCTTGTAAGTGAGCAGTTAGGAACTTGACATCCCGCCTTCTAGTGAGAGTAAGCGGGCTAAGATCTGCGAAGATTTGTATTGTATCTCCGTCTTTATAAATTGGAGCTTTCTTTCTTGCTGCATTCAGTAGTTTTTCTTTGTCTTTGAAATTATGGCATCTTAGAATGATGTCTCTTGGTGGAGCTTTAGGTGAGGGCTTAGGTTTCAATGCCCTGTGTACTCTGTCTAAAGAAATGTCTGTATCTTCCTCGCTATCAAGAAGGAAGTTAAATAGGCCTTGTAAGTATTTTTGGAGATCAGCGCTTAGGATTTTTTCTGTCACTCCTCTAATTCGTAGATTTTGTCGTCTGCCACAATTGTCTAAATCTTCTATCTGCATCTGCATTTGCCTTATCTCCTCTGCTTGTTGTTGGAGTTGCATAGAATGTAGGTTAATTGGTTCTGAGATTTCTTCTGCATGGTTTTCCAATTGATGCACCCTGTTGCCCAAGTCAGTGATTTCTTTTTTAACATCAGAAAGTCCTTCTTTTATAAGCAAACTAACTTGGGTCATGAATGTTGTAAAGTCTTCCTTAGTTGGTAAAAATTTTAAATCAGCTCTAGTTATAGGAGTGAGAAGGTCTGCTGGAGAGTTATCCACTTCCTCTTCGTGAGTGCTATCAGAGCTGTGTGGGGAGCTTGGAGCTGTATTTGTTTTAGCTTCCATTGTTTTAAAAAAAGAGTTTAACTTAGTAGTTGGTTGTATAGTTGATTTGTTAGCTTTGTCTCCCTTAGGCAAACGTTTAGACGTCATTCTAATGCAATGTGTTTTGATGGATTGGAATAAAGTATTTAATCTTTATAGTGATGTTTGCTGCAGTTATTAATCCCGGATTTTGCACTCTCTTGGTTGTATGAGTAAGTCAGCCTGTGGCTGTAGATTAGAACTGATTGTTCTGCTGCGGTTGTGTCTCTTAATATTTCTTTTTTATAGTCCATTACATTCTGGTCCCTTTTCTGTGTTACGGGTGTTGCTATCTTGAGATGTAATATAGGGGAATCTCAGCTTGTTCTATTTGCAGCACTGCTAGTAGACTGTATGTTAACTGTATGTTCACTCGGTTACAGGTTCATGCCTGGGCTGATGGCGGCAGTTTAGTATGTGGGCCTACTGTTTCCAAGTGTTTGGGAGCAGGAGCGTGGAGTAACGCTCGTGTTATGCAGTGCTGCGTCTGGTATGTGCTTAGTCGGAAGGTGTACTTATCTCTGATTAGGATTTTCCCTCTGTCGGCAGCTTCTTCTCTTCGATCGGGTCTAACTGTGTTGTGGCGTGTGGACGGTTGGTCCAAGATGGCGCTTCTCTTTACCCTGCTGCGTTGTTGCGGCCGGCGGCTAAATTCTTATGTGAGATCTGGCTGCTCTCTATATTAAGCAGTTTGATGCCCCTGGGTATTAGAAGTCTGTCCGGACATCTTGTGGGGTGTTTTGAGTGGTGGGAACCCCTGTTTATAAGCCCTTATGGGGAACTTCACTCGGAGCTACACTTAGTTGCGGCCATGCTGGTCCTTGGCTCGGCTCCGCCCCCCATAAATGTATTTTAAATGACTTGTTATACCAACTGCAGAGTATAAAATATTTGAGAAATTCCATTTTCATGCTTATTTGTGTATATGAATTAGCTGATTTTGTGCTTTGAAACCACAGCCTATTACAATGGGTTGAGCTTCAGGTAATATCTCATTATGTTATCACTTTTATGTACACAGACTGGCTTCCTTATCTTATATTTGTCTAGAAAACCAAAGCTCAATACTTAGAGAGAACAATGGAAAATTATAATTTTATTACTTAACTATCCTGCACCCCACTAGGAGTGTAATCTCTTCTGCTGGCTGTGTTTACTTAGGCTTGTCAATAGCGTATACGCCAGTATCAAAACTTTCAGTATAGGTTGGGAAACCACAAGCTGAATCAGCTATTTCAAATGCTGAAATATGAGTAAAGGAGCTACTTGCAACCAATTTAATACACTCTAGCAGGTAAAAAGGATCATTGGGAATAATTTAAAGGGAAGAAAGTTTTTGGGTGAACTGTCCCTTTAACCCTTAAACCGGCGCTCCTAGACCCCGCCGCAACTATATTAAATATGTTTACCCCTAAACCGCCGCTCCTAGACCCCGCCGCAAATATAATAAACTTATTAACCCCTAAACCGCCGCTCCCAGACCCCGCCACCACCTATATTAAACGAATTAACCCCTAATCTGCCCCCCTACACCGTCGCCACCTATAATAAATTTATTAACCCCTATCCTGCCCCCCCTACACCGTCGCCACCTATAATACATTTATTAACCCCTATCCTGCCCCCCCTACACCGTCGCCACCTATAAAAAATGTATTAACCCCTAATCTGTTCCGATCAGCCAATAGAATGCAAGCTCAATCTGATTGGATCAGCCAATCCGATTGAACTTCAACCTGATTGGCTGATTTAATGAGACAATCAGATTTTTCCTACCTTAATTCCGAATTTGAGGGATGCCATCTTGGATGACGTCACTTAAAGGAACCGTCATTCGTCGTTCAGTCGTCGGTAGAAGAAGATGGCTCCGCATCAGCTCGTCTGAAGATGGCTCTGCTCCACTCTGGATGGATGAAGATTGAAGACGCCGCCTGGATGTTGACTTCAATCGGATGGAAGACTTCTTCAGCGCCCCTTGGATGATGACTTCAATCGGATGGAAGACTTCTTCAGCGCCCCTTGGATGATGACTTCTGCCGCTCCGGATGTCTTCTTCTGTTCCATCGGTGGTCGGCTGGCTGAAGACGGCTAAAGGTAGGATGATCTTCAGGGGGGTAGTGTTAGGTTTATTTAAGGGGGGTTTGGGTTAGATTAGGGGTATGTGGGTGGTGGGTTTTAATGTTGAGGGATTGTATTTTTTTTTTACAGGCAAAAGAGCTGAATTCTTTGGGGCATGTCCAGCAAAAGGCCCTTTTAAGGGCTGGTAAGGTAATAGAGCTGTTAAATATTTAATGTAGAATAGGGTAGGGCATTTTTTATTTGGGGGGGGCTTTCTTATTTTATTAGGGGGCTTAGATTAGGTGTAAGTAGCTTAAAATTGTTGTAATATTTTTGAAATGTTTGTAACTTATTTTTTTATTTTTTGTAACTTAGTTTTTTTATTTTTTGTACTTTAGTTAGTTTATTTAATTGTATTTAATTGTAGTTATTTGTAGGTCATTTATTTAATTAATTTAATGATAGTGTAGTGTTAGGTTTAATTGTAACTTAGGTTAGGATTTATTTTACAGGTAATTTTGTATTTCTTTTAGCTAGGTAGTTATTAAATAGTTAATAACTATTTAATAACTATTCTAGCTAGCTAAAATAAATACAAAGTTACCTGTAAAATAAATATAAATCCTAAAATAGCTACAATGTAATTATTAATTACATTGTAGCTATCTTAGGGTTTATTTTACAGGTAAGTATTTAGTTTTAAATAGGAATAATTAATTTAATGATAGTGTAGTGTTAGGTGTAATTGTAACTTAGGTTAGTTTTTATTTTACAGGTAAATTTCTCTTTATTTTAACTAGGTAGCTATTAAATAGTTATTAACTATTTAATAGCTATTGTACCTAGTTAAAATAAATTGAAATTTGCCTGTAAAATAAAAATAAATCCTAAAATAGCTACAATATAATTATTATTTATATTGTAGCTATATTAGGGTTTATTTTAAAGGTAAGTATTTAGTTTTAAATAGGATTAATTTAGTTAATAAGAATAATATTTATTTAGATGTATTTAATTAATATTTAAGTTAGGGGGTGTTAGGGTTAGACTTAGGTTTAGGGGTTAATAATTTTATTATAGTTGTGGCGGTGTAGGGGGGGCAGGATAGGGGTTAATAGGTATTATGTAGGTGGCGGCAGGGTCCGGGAGCGGCGGTTTAGGGGTTAATCAGTTTATTAGAGTGGCGGTGGGCTCCGGGAGCGGCGGTTTAGGGGTTAATACATTTATGTAGTTGCGGGGGGCTTCGGGGGTGCCGGTATAAGTATAGTTAGTGTGGGTGCTTAGTGACAGCTTGTCAATAAAGCTGTAAAAAAGCCGAAGAGTAGCAAGATCAGATGAGTGATAACTATCACAGTCCGCTGCTCATGGCCCCGTACTTGGTGCGCGGCTTTTTGACAGATTTATTTATAACTTTGGCGAGATTTTTCAGGTCCGCGGCGGCAATGGTAGGCGAGCTTAGGCGGGCGTATTGGGGCCGGCGAAGGCAGGTAAGTAGACACGTTACTAACTAGAGGCCATTGTTTCTTCTTGTTCTGTTTGCTGGTGACTTCAGACCATAGCCTTCTCTGTGGTTTAGGTGGTATGGGCGCATCTTTCGCTGAAGAGGAATTTGATGTTTCTGGGAAAGGAAGATCCAATTGTTTGCAAAAGTCCATTACAATGACTGGGCTCGTACATCCAAAGCGTTTCCCATTTTTAATGATTTGTAGAGAGACGGGAAAACCCCATCTGTAAGGGATCTTAAGGGAACACAGGTGTGTAGTGAAGAAGGCATAGTCTTTTCTTAGTTGAAGCGCTTTGCAGAGAGGTCTTGGTATATTTTAATTTTTGCACTCATATAGGAGAAGGTAGGCTGTGTTCTTGCTAGTTTAAATATTTTATCTCTATCTCTGTAGCTCTGGAAGCATACGATAATGTCTCTGGGTGGTTGATTGTTGCTTGGCTTAGGTTGTAAAGAATGGTGGGCTCTTTCTAGAGGAATGACTTCTATCACACGTTGGTTAGCAATAGCTAAAGATTATAACCAACCTTTCACCGACTCAGGGACGCCACAAATGCAGAGGTTATTCCTTTTCGCTCTATTTTCAATGTTGTCCAGTTTGTTTTCCAGATTTATGATCTGTACTTGTTGAGTTTCTATGGAATGAGACATGTCAGACATTTCCTTTACTAATTCTTCCCTGTCGTCTTCTAGTGTTTCAACACGAAAGCCCAGGTCATTGATATCTTTTTCCAGCTCAGCACATGAATTCTTGATGCAAGATTTGACTTGGCTTATGAGGATTTCCATGGCTTTCAGCATTACAGGGCCATCTTCAGCTTCGTGTTAAACTTGGTGAGGGTGGTGTCGCTTTGGAAACGTCCGGGTTGTCTGATAGGTATTCTTCCTCACTATTTATTTGTGGGGTATACATTTTTTTTTTATCAGTAATCTTAAAGAAAGTGCTCACAGTGTTAGAAGTACTATTGGTTTTTAAGTTTTTTTTTTAAAAACAACTTTATTGAAATAAAATACAAGGGCAAATAAAACGAATAGCATAACATTCAATTTGATATTCTGTAGAAGACGGTGTTAACCCTGCTGCTCCGCACGGCTATAGTCTTTGATAAATGCATCATGGTATAGTCCAGTAATTATTAAGGGCGAGGTGGGGATAAGTCCACCTATATGAGCTTGTTATACATTAGTTTACATTTTATGAACATAAAACAAAACATTGGTATTGTTTGTATAGAAAGAAAGAAAAGAGGGAAGAAAATAGAGGGAGGGGGTATTAGGGGTAGGGAGGGATGGATTTGAAGAGATTCAGATTAAGACCCTGGGCACCAAAAATGCATGATCTACTATGTCAGCCTGTCTTTTTAGAGGCCCTTACCCTCCCATGTCAGCTGCATGAGTTTGTGTGTTCCAATTTTGCCTATTTTCTGGAAATGGTAGCGCTAAAGTCGAAGCAGATCCTCGACTCTGGCCTTCCATTCCTGTAGGGTAGGTGTCTGTTGTATTTTCCAGTGTGTTGGTATTAGCCCCTTGGCCGCACTGATCATCATCAGCAGCAAAAGGTACTTCGCCTCTCTGCATACCTAGGGGAGCTCAAAGTATAGTAGATAGTGTGGGTTAGGTGAGATAGAGAGCTCCAAAATTCTGCTCATATCTATCATTATAGCTGTATTTATGACTGTTTAGCCCAGTTCCGGACCATTACAACTATAGGTGGCAGCCTGTTTTTTCTTTTAAGACTCTCTGATAACCTCTCATCCTGGTAATCCAGGTTATACCACATTAGAATGGCTGTGTATGAGGAGGAAACCTACTTTTCTATCCTTACTTGTCTAAAGGAGTTTGAGCTCAAACTGGAAAATTCATTTGAATCTTTGTCACACATTATAAGAACTAGCACTACGCAGCATCGCAGCTCAGCACAGGCAGTAGTGATCACCTCTATGACGGCAGACCGCAGTGTATGCTCACTTTTATGCCTTGCCCAGACTGATATAGCAGCCATGTGCGCTCCTCATTCACCAACTACCGGTGAGGACCCCTATTGCCTGATTGTTGATACCGGCCAGGGAGATGCGGCTGGCCCCTTGCTCCGGGAAGCAGACTCGCTGGATCCTCAGAGGTCAATCTATTGCGGTGATCGCTCTCCCCACAAGGCTGAGAAAAGTGTATGTGGCCAAGAAGGAGGTGTCCCGTCGGCACCTAACCATTGCCTCAAAAGCTGGCTCACGATTCTACAACACCATCCCACCACAGATGTAAAACAAGATGGAGGATCCCTTTGTATATGGAGAGTAAGTACGCAAGATACACCCGCTAGCAATATACCTGAGAGGATGGCTAACCTGTCGATAAACTTTCCAGGTCAACATGGCCATATAGCTCTTGGAATTGGGTGACTCTCTAGTTCGTAAACAAAGCCCTACAAGCTGTACCGCATTTGTGATACTAGCTAACTGTATTGTACTGTCACGTGTCATATTCGGACCTTATAGTTGCCCCACTTAATACTTTGCGCCCTGCAGTTATCTGTTATTTTAACCTTTTTTCTTCTTGTGCTCCACTTATCCCAAGGCATTGAGACTATAATTTGTGAGAGACGCCTACCTGCACTATAGTGTAAAGTTTTACCATCCGATTTTTAAAGGTGAATTGTGCTTCATAAATGTTGTCTTTCTCTTAGCTCTTCTTAAATATATATCTATCCAATGATTAATAGTTCTTATCTTATGCTCATCGCTAGGCTTAATATAACATATTACAAGGAGACTTAAATCTAGAGACCCCTACTAAGCTTCCTCAAAATCACAGTGCATTTTATTTCCAATGGTTCCTCAGAGACCAATGTCCCAGATTTAGACTAATGAAACAGTTAAGTCACATTCTCTGACATATATTTCATAAGTGTTTCTCTTACATAATATTTTAGAGTATAAGGGTGTGATCATTTCACTACTATTACTTATTTAGGTGGCATAGGCTCTGAGTTAATTCCACGCCAGCAGGGTCTTTTTATATGCTGTTATGTGTGTGAATAATCCAAATGTAATGGTTGTATTATGCTCTGCTCATAACTATGGGGGTATCAAAGTTGGTCATGTATCTAAAGCTGTTCAGGTGTCCTTACTATAGTAGACTTTTTGCTGTATAGGTAGAACTTCTATACGTTATTTTGTGAGTTTGCAGTACCATGACATTAGTGATCCTCTTAGGTCCATGGAGCTACACAGATGCATAGTGAAGGGCGACAGAATTAATTGTATAAGACATCCAGAATGTCTGCTACACTCACAAATTCAACTTAGTGTACTCACATGTCATAAGCATTTTATGAAGGTCCTTTATCCTATCTTTTAACTCCTATGCACTCTGAGATACTTATTCAGAGACATACTTATTTACTGACATCACATCCCAATTGCTAGTATACAGTGTACCTTTCCATAATATGGTACCACATACTCAAGCTTTCTATTGTCATATGCCGCATAGTAACTCATTCCTCACTATAATTTCCCTCATGGTTACCCCTAGTCTAACAGTTTAATAAAAGCCATCTTTTATCATTTGCATATAGAAATATTCCCCAATCTTCATAAGTGAGATCTTTTGTATCTTCCACTGATTACAGGAGCTCGTATCCATTTTAAATCCATCTTGGCCCACATAATAATATTATTACTATATCATTAAGCCTCCCGGACACGCCTCCTCCACCCCCTTATTAAAGTAGCTTTTGTCTACTGATCAACCCCCCAACGCTTCTCATACTATTTATTATTAGCTCCATACCTTATCAAAAAATGAGATTCCCTTAATATTACGTTCATTTATGGATTTATTAGTGGAGCTCCGAGATGTAGAACAAATAGGTGTTTAGAAAACTTATAAGTGAACATTTCCTTTTTATTACATTTTAGCACACAACCATAGCTTCTCATGTCATAGAACATGACTATTAACCACTTATTCCATGACTTATTCACTATTTTCTTACAGGTGCTATCATAGAACTACATGTTTCAGGGAAAATAATTTTCTATCTTGTCGCTGTCAAAAGAAGCTTACAGACATCTTGAATATTCACTTACCTACAATATCCACCCCCATTTGTTATGTACTCTGTTTATTCTTTGATGATGTAAATGGACATATGTTATGTTATGTATTCACCAACAATCTCAAAAAAAATTATTTAAAAAAAAAAAAAAAAGAAACTTCTTAAAAATGATGATATGTGAGGTATTCGCTCACAATCTGATTGTTGATGGGTATAGAGATGTATATTTGATTGTTAATGGGTATACAGATGTATGTTTGATTGTTAATGGGTATAAAGATGTATGTTTGATTTGCTACCTCCCACTCTACTAAGAAATACTCTGAGAGGTGACTAGGACCTGCACAGCAGATGAAACCAGCTTGTGTTCGAATAATTATGATCACGGTTGCCACATGTGATAATGCCAAATATGGGCTGCTCCAAATATATAAACACCTTGTTACAGATGTCTTGGGATGTATAAAAAATGTGTTAAAAAATACAAGTGCTGAAAAAATAAAAAATACCATAAAAAGAAAAAAAATATATATATATTGTATACCAGTCTTTAAACTCTATGGGGGGTAGTTATCAACGTGTCAACTTTCATGCCTTCGCCGGCCCAATACGCCCGCCTAAGCTCGCCTCACATCGCCGCCGCGGACCTGAAAAAATTCGCCTAAGTTATCAAGTAAAGCTGTCAAAAAGCCGCGCACCAAGTACGGGGCGATGAGCAGCGGACTGTGAGAGTTATCACTCATCCGATCTCGCTGCTCTTCGGCTGTTTGACAGCTTTCTTGCTTGCCTGTCACTAAGCCCCCTATACCGGCGCCCCCGGAGCCCCCCGCAACTAAATAAAGTTACTAACCCCTAAACCACCGCTCCTAGACCCCGCCGCAAGTCTTATAAATGTATTAACCCCTAAACCGCCGCTCCCGGACACCGCTGCCACCTACATTATACCTAGTAACCCCTATCCTGCCCCCCCTATACCGTCGCCCTCTATAATAAAGTTATTAACCCCTATCCTGCTGATCCCGCACCTCGCCGCAAATAAATAGTTTAACCCCTAAACCGCCGCTCCATGAACCCGCCGCAACCTATATTAAATTTATTAACCCCTATCCTGCCCCCCCTATACCGTCGCCACCTATATTAAATTTATTAACCCCTATCCTGCCCCCCACTACACCCCCGCCACTGTAATAAAATTATTAACCCCTAAACCTAAGTCTAACACTAACCCTAACACCCCCCTAACTTAAATATTAATTAAATAAATCTAAATAATATTTCTATTATTAACTAAATTAATCCTATTTAAAACTAAATACTTACCTATAAAATAAACCCTAATATAGCTACAATATAAATAATAATTATATTCTAGCTATCTTAGGATTTATTTTTATTTTACAGGTACCTTTCAATTTATTTTAACTAGGTACAATAGCTATTAAATAGTTATTAACTATTTAATAGCTTACCTAGCTAAAATAAAGAGAAATGTACCTGTAAACTAAAAACTAACCTAAGTTACAATTACACCTAACACTACACTATACTTTAATAAATTATTCCTATTTAAAACTAAATACTTACCTGTAAAATAAACCCTAAGATAGCTACAATATAATTAATAATTACATTGTAGCTATCTTAGGATTTATATTTATATTACAGGTAACTTTGTATTTATTTTAGCTAGTTAGAATAGTTATTAAATAGTTATTAACTATTTAATAACTACCTAGCTAAAAGAAATACAAAATTACCTGTAAAATAAATCCTAACCTAAGTTACAATTAAACCTAACACTACACTATCATTACATTAATTAAATAAATTAACTACAAATAGCTACAATTAAATACAATTACATAAACTAACTAAAGTACAAAAAATAAAAAAGCTAAGTTACAAAAAATAAAAAAAATAAGTTACAAACATTTAAAAAAAATATTACAACAATTTTAAGCTACTTACACCTAATCTAAGCCCCCTAATAAAATAACAAACCCCCTAAAAATAAAAAAATGCCCTACCCTATTCTACATTAAAAAAGTTCAAAGCTCTTTTACCTTACCAGCCCTTAAAAGGGCCATTTGTGGGGGCATGCCCCAAAGAATTCAGCTCTTTTGCCTGTAAAAGAAAAATACAACCCCCCCCAACATTAAAACCCACCACCCACATACCCCTAATCTAACCCAAACCCCCTTAAAATAACCTAAAACTAATCCCCTGAAGATCATCCTACCTTGAGTCGTCTTCACTCAACCGAGCAGCGATGGAATCGAAGAGGACATCCGGAGCGGCAGAAGTGATCATACAAGGGGCGCTGAAGAAATCTTCCATCCGATGAAGTGATCCTCCAAGCGGCGCTGAAGAAATCTTCCATCCGGGCGATGTCATCTTCCAAGAGGCGCTGAAGAAGTCTTCTATCCGGGCGAGGTCATCTTTCAAGCCGGGTCTTGAATCTTCATCCCGCCGACGCGGAACATCCTTCTTTCCCGACGGACTACCGATAAATGAAGGCTCCTTTAAGGGACGTCATCCAAGATGGCGTCCCTTCAATTCCGATTGGCTGATAGGATTCTATCAGCCAATCGGAATTAAGGAAGGAGAAATCTGATTGGCTATTTGAATCAGCCAATCAGATTCAAGTTCAATCCGATTGGCTGATCCAATCAGCCAATCAGATTGAGCTCGCATTCTATTGGCTGTTCCGATCAGCCAATAGAATGCGAGCTCAATCAGATTGGCTAATTAGGGGTTAATATGTATAGAGTAGCTTGCGGTGGGCTCCGTGAGCGGCGGTTTAGGGGTTAATCATTTTATTTAGTTGCGGCGGTGTAGGGGGGACAGATTAGAGGTGTTTAGACTCGGGGTACATGTTAGGGTGTTAGGTGTAGACAGCTCCCATAGGAATGAATGGGATGTCTGTCAGCAGCGAACTTGTACTTTCGCTATGGTCAGACTCCCATTGATTCCTATGGGATCCGCCGCCTCCAGGGTGGCGGTTTGAAAACCAGGTACACTGGGCCGGAAAAGTGCCGAGCGTACCTGCTAGTTTTTTGATAACTAGCAAAAGTAGTCAGATTGTGCCGCACTTGTGTGCGGAACATCTGGAGTGACGTAAGAATCGATCTGTGTCGGACTGAGTCCGGCGGATCAAAGTTTACGTCACAAAATTCTACTTTTGCCGGTCTCTAGCCTTTGATAACTAAGGCGAATCAGCCTCGCCACAAATACGCTGCGGAATTCCAGCGTATTTGAGGTTGACGGCTTGATAACTACCCCCCTATGACTTGTCCTAGTTCATTGTGCCCGGCGTGTACGTATAAAGGTAGGCAGGAGTCTCCTTTTGTTAAGAGCATTTCTAAAGCTGTGAAATTAAATGTTTTGGAGGTTGATGTGCTACACACAAAGGCATTCGAAGGTGTTTTTGTCTGTTAAAGCTTGTTTTGTGCTTATGTGTTGAGTAGTAGTGAGTAAGCTGCGCCATACAATACCATGATGAAAATATGTGATTGTCTCATTCAGTAATCTCGGCCTGAGTTTTAAGTTTCCCTTGGTACAGGATGTGTGCTATTGTATTGTCTGTTAAAGGATATAAGTGTCTTTGTTCCATATTGCTGCATCCTAGCCCGATGTCTGGATTTTCCCTAACATGGGTCAGGGATGAGTGCTGAGTGGAGATAAAGGCTTCAGTTTGAACCATTTTGTCCCACATTGAAAAGGTTTCCTGCAGGAGTGGGTATTACTCAATTAGGCCAGATCGGTGGGATGGAGTCACCCAAGCCAGTGATCCAACATTCCCCCTACATAGTATCTCACAATCTATCTGTGCCCATGCCTTACTCTTAGAGTTTTGGCACCATTCAACAACTCTTTGCAAGCCTATCGCCCTCCAGTTGGTCTCTAAGTGGGGGACTCCTACTCCACCTTTCTCTCTAGGGAGGTATAGTGTTTTTTGCGTTGGATTCTGGGTTTAATCCCGTTCCAAATATATGCCTCTATGGCCATCTGTATTTGGTGAAGTAAATGGGAGGATGTGGAGATCGGCATAGTCTGTAAAACATAAATGACTCTAGGAAGAATGTTCATCTTGACCAAGTTAATGCGGCCTAACCAGGAAATACTTTTATTCTTCCATTTGGAGAGGTCTCTTAGTACATCATTTCTGATTGCCCTATAGTTAATGTCTACTAGGTCCTCTCCCTGTGGTGTGAGTGTGATGCCCAGATACCTAAGAGAGTATGGCGCTATTTTGATAGGACAGTTCTGTTTTAGTCTGTTAAATGTGTTGTTGGGTTCCGATATATTTAATATTTCAGTTTTAGAAGGGTTTAAAAGTAAATTTTATACCGTTCCGTATTCTGCAAACTCTGCCAGAGCTGATTGTAGTGAGGGAATTGTATCAGAGATTGTTAAGAGGATGTCGTCCGCATACATCGCAATTGTGTGTTCTGTGTTTCCTATTGTGGTGCCTTTTATAGTTGGGTTGTTTCGGATTCTGCAGGCTAGCATTTCTATGGTGATAGCGAACAGTAGCGGGGAAAGCGGGCAAGCCCTGCCTTGTACCATTGTTAATTAGGAATTTGTCAGAGAGTGTACCATTTACCCGCACTCTGTCATTAGGTGTGGAGTATAAAGAGAATACACTGTTGATGAATTTGGGTCTGAAGCTGAATTTAATCATAATGTGGCGCATAAATGACCAGTTTACCCGGTCGAACACCTTCTCTGCGTCTGATGACACCAAAGCCAGTGGGACGGTGTTGACCTTAGCGTGCGTGTTTAATTGCAGTACTTTGAGTGTGTTGTCGAGGCTTCTCGAGCAGGGATGAACCCCACTTGGTCCGTTGATATCAGGAGGAGTAAAAGTTTATTCATTCTATGGGCCAGAATTTTAGCTAATATTTTAACATCCCAATTTAGCAAGGATATGGGACGGTAATTCTCTGGTTTGTCAGTTGTTTTGCCTGGCTTTGGTATCACAGTGATGTGTGCCTCCAACATGGTATTAGTGAGAGTAGGAAAGTCTGGAAGTTCGTTAAATATCGTTAGTAAACGCGGTGCTAAGATGTCTGAGAAGACTTTATAGTATTTCAGGCCAAAACCATCAGGGCCCGGAGATCGCAATTGATGCACCATTTGCTTTAATGACTCCCTGGTTATCTGTTATACTGTGTACGTATGCTTTAAGTTTTTTGCAGGCCAACACACGGGCCAGTAGCTTCCCCACCCTATCGCCCTGCTCAAAAAACTGCTGCCTCCGGATTAAGGCTTGCCTCTGATGTTCCTCCTGTAAAAAATGCAGGAGGTTAGTCCTAGCTTGGGTTACGCATTTTGAAGTGTCACGTCGCTTGGGTTTAGCTTGTGGGCGTATTCTTTTTCTGTGACTTGTGTGAGGAGTGCCTGATAGCTCTCTTTGTGCTGTCTTGTAAATATAGCTTTGTGCTTTATCAGTTCATCTCTCACAACGCACTTGTGCGCTTCCCATATGGTCGTGTTTTGTATGGTGTCTGTAGAATTTAGACTAAAGTATTCTGTAAGTGTTTTTTGCAAGTCAGTTTTAATAGTAGGATTGTCAAGTAATGTGTCGTCTAGCTTCCATATGTATGGAGTAACCGGTGTATTGGGCCACTTAATTGTGCAACTGATGGTCTGACCATGTGATCGGTTTGATGGTGCTACTAGTAATCACTGTAAGTCCCGTGGTGTCTGTAAAGAGATAATCTATTCTGGAATACTTTCTGTACGGATGGGAGTAAAATGTAAATTTTTTAGTATTGGGATGGAAGGTACGCCAGATGTCGTGGAGGGCTAGGTCTTTAATAGTGTTGGCCAAGGTCTTTATTATTTTGATGGGGGTGCTGGAGATGCCATTTGAGGTATGTAAATTAGGATTCGAAGGGGTGTTGAAACCCCCCAATGAACGTTATACCCTCCTGAGATATGAGTAGCTAATGGGCCAGTTTTAAAAAAAAGGTGGACTGTTTTTTTGTTTTTTTTTAAATTTCTTTATTTGACAAAACATATAAAATATACAAAGAAAACAGAAAAAAAGTGGAAAAATGAGCGGAGCATCACACTCATAAGACAGAAAATGCCATCTAGAATATTGTTACAACCATTGATTAACTAGCCATTACATTAATTTAATGTCCCAATATTCCACCTGCTTTCACTTCACTCTTCTTCCACAAAATACACCATTCTATAATCAAGCCCCTAAATATCTTCATACATGTATCTTATTATTTGAATAGGTGTAAAACCTGTCCAATCCCAACCCCTCCCTACCCAAAAAAAAGAAGAAGGGAGCAAACTACACCATTATTCCCCACTTCCCTCAGACAGTGGGACTATTTGTGATATATTTAACACCACGTCTTCCCCCATATACTTAATAAATTCCAGCCATGTTTTCTTGTAATTCAAGATATTTCCTTTATTGTAAAATATAGTATCATAAGCTTCCAGGAATGCTTGTCTGAGTAACTTTTTTTTAACTGCTCCTATAGAAGGAATCTTATCATGAATCCAATTTGCATAGAATAAAGATCTTGTTAAAATTATAACCCATTGTATAAATTTAGTGTTTACCCCCCAATTTGCCTCCTTATTTAAGAAGATGGAATTTTCTTCTGACAATTGAATCTTCTTCTTTATTACCATCAAAAGTAAATATTAAATTTTACCCCACAGCTGCCTGACCTTGGGGCATGAAAACACCATATGAATTATAGATGGATCTCCGGAGCATCCTCTGCCCCGTTACCACTTTCTGTTGGGGTACCTCAAGGCTCTGTCCTTGGTCCCCTTCTCTTTTCAATCTACAAAGCATCACTAGGTTCCTTAATAAAGTTCCATGGGTTTCAATACCATTTGTATGCCGATGACACCCAAATCTACCTTTCTGCACCAGACCTACCTCCTTCCTTACTAACCCGTGTCACTAACTGTCTTTCTCACATCTCATCTTGGATGTCCTCTCACTACCTTAAGCTAAATCTCTCCAAAACTGAACTCCTTATTTTTCCCCCTTCCTCCAATGTCTCCACCCCCAAAATTTCTATAACTGTTGATAATTCCATCATTACCCCTACCCCGCACGCCCAATGTCTTGGGGGTCACACTTTACTCAGATCTTTCCTTCACTCCTCACATTCAGTCCTTGGCTAAAGCCTGCTGCTTCCACCTTAAAAACATCGCTAAAATTAGACATTTTCTTACACACGATACAACCAAGATTTTAATCCACTCTCTCATCCTTTCCCGCCTCGACTACTGCAACTCCGTCCTCTCTGGTCTACCTAGCTGCCGCATAGCTCCTTTACAATCCATTATGAATGCCTCTGCCGGGCTCATCTTCCTTACTCGTCGCTCTTCATCTGCTGCACCTCTCTGCCAATCCCTTCACTGGCTTCCTCTTGCCTCTAGGATTAAACATAAAATCCTCACCCTGACATATAAAGCTCTCAAATGCACTGCTCCCCCCTACATCTCAGAACTTGTCTCTAGATACTCTCCCTCCCGTCCCATTCGATCAGCTCAGGATCTCTTCCTCTCCTCCTCTCTTGTTACTTCCTCAAATTCCCGTTTACAGGACTTCTCCAAACTGGCCCCCATCTTGTGGAATTCCCTGCCTCGCTCCATAAGACTCTCCCCTAGTTTTAACAGCTTCAAGCACTCCCTAAAAACTCTACTATGCAGGGATGCATACAAAACCAACACTAACCTTTCCTAACTCCATTGCTTTCCCCTTGAACCCCTTAGAATGTAAGCCTATGGGCCCAGCTGTTTACAGATCGCTTCATAAGAGCCGACAACAACAGTGAAACTCTCGGCAGGGCCCTCTACCCACTTGACTCCTACAAAAGCTATCCTCTACACCGACTATTTTTACAGTGCTGCAAATCTGTTGGCGCTCTACAAATACATGATAATAATAATAATAATAATAATGGATCTATCTCCCCACATTTTACACATTTATTAACTATTAAATTGTTCCACTTTTGTGCCCTTCTTGGGGTGATGTAATCAAAGTGTATTAATCTAAAATGAGATTCTCTGAATTTAGATGACTTTGTAATATTCTTAATAATTTCGAAACTCTTAGGAATAATCACACTAGTACTAAGGTTATATTTACTCCACCTATTAGTATATTCTTCACTAGCTCTTTCCGTCTCTGGAGTTTGTAATATACCATATAAAATAGATAAGAGACCCTTTTTAACTTAATAGTGTTTTGCTTGAAAATAATAGAACTTATCTGATGATGGAACTTCCTATTTTATCTGAAACTCCCTAAAATTGTATGGGCATAACAATAGAGGATTGACCAACTGATTTATATATATAATATTAACCTCCAGTGATGAAATGCCTCATAACTTAAACCTGGAATGAATCTAGGATTCCCCAAAAGGGGTAATTGTTTAGTAATCATATGCCCATGACCTACCGATCTCATTACCACCCTCCAAGACCTTATAATATCTTTATACAAAGGGTGTGTGCGAATTCTAATGCCGAGTTCCCTATCTGAAGCATGCAAGATAAATGGCAAAGATAATGGCGCACAAACTGCTTCCTCCATTTTGCAGTTCGAGAAGTTATCCGAGTGTGTTAACCAGTCTAGTGAGTATCTTATTAAAGCTGCATTATTATAATTTTTTAAATTAGGGAGAGCCAATCCCCCTTTAGAGATTGGAAGATATCATTTCTCTAATCTAATCCTCGGTTTTTTCCCTTTCCACAAAAAATGTTGAAGTTCTTTTAGGAAGTTACAACTATCTACATCTTTTATCAACATTGGAAGCATTCTAATCAGATAGAGGATTCTGGGTAAAATAAACAATTTAAATACTGCCACCCTTCCCGATAATGAAAGTGGCATATTAATCCAATGTTTTAATCTTTCTATATTCTGTTGAAGAGCCGGAGTAAAATTTAGTTCATACCATTTATCTGGGTTTGATGATAAATAAATTCCCAAATAACTTAATTTCTGTGTTTCTATAAATTGATATGTTTGAGTATCAGTCAATTTCTTTAACCACAAAATTTTAGATTTAGAATAATTGATTTTATAACCTGATACCTCTCCATACAAATCCAGTATTTCTATTATTCCCTTAACATATTTATCTGGGGACGAAACAAACATTAAGAGATCGTCCGCAAAAAGCGAAATTTTCACTCTTTCTTTACCAATCTCAGAACCTACCAAAAAACTTCTAAGAAGAATAGCCAACGGCTCCAATATTAGATCAAAAAGCAATGGGGACATAGGACAGCCCTGCCTTGTACCCCTCTTTAGAGGAAAGGGGGAAGATAAATAACTATTAACCAAAACCGAGGCTTCTGAATCAGAATATACATTCGCTATTAATCCCAGGAACCCACCCTCAAAACCCTATCTTGCCAATACTTCCATCATAAAGGCCCACTCAACTCTGTCAAAGGCCTTCTCTGCATCCAGAGATAGCAGGAAGGCCTCCGGCAGAGCCGAGTCCCCCTCCCCATAGTTATGATCACTATACTTGCATATTACTTGAAGTATCTTCCTTATATTCATTTCTGGGGTTCTGCCCATTACAAAGCCCGTCTGATCAATATAAAGTAAATTTGGAAGGATAGTTTTAAGTCTATCAGCCATTATTTTCATCAGTATCTTGTAATCAAGATTCAAGAGATAGATTGGCCTATAGGAAGAAAGTTGTGTAACATCTTTTCCCTCTTTAGGAAGGAGAATAATATTAGCTGACTTAAATTGTGCAGAGATCTTTTGACTATGAATAAAGAAGTGATTATATACTTCCCCCAAGATTGTTACAATAGTCTCCTTGAGGCATAGATAGAATTCTAATGGCAAGCCATCTGGCCCAGGAGCCTTCCCTTTACTCATAGCCTTTAAGGTATTTAAGATATCTGTCTCAGTAATAGGTGCATTAAGCTCTATTTTATCCTCTTCTAAGATTTTTGGAAGCTTAATGTTTGTTAAGAACCTCTGGATGATAATAATGTAATCTCTTCCACTTTATTCTGTATTTTGCCCTCTGAGTTAATCAAACCTATTGTTTTCCTTTTTTTGTTCTATTTATCAAGTTCGCTAAATATTTGCTGCCTTTATTGCCAAATCTTTCAAAATATACTGAGCCCTTCAAAAGGGCTCTCCCTGCTGTAGAGAGCAAAAATTCCTCTCTTTCTTTTCTAATTTTATAATAAGCCTCTCTATTCCCCTTTGTCGGTGAGCTTCTCATTCTCAAATATGCTGAGGATAGAGCTGCTGAGAATTTCTCCTGACTAATTTGGGCTTCTTTTTTTTCTCTAATTACATATGTTGTAAAGTCTGCTTTCAGCGTAGCCTTTGCTGCTTCCCAGTAAATATCTACCTTACCCGAGTAATTCAGATGATTGTGCTTAAACTCCTGCCATTTTCCCTTTAAGAACTGAACAAACGTTATTGAGTTATTCAAATAACTAGGCATGTCAAATTAATTATAATTTGGTTTATTGGGCTCCTTTATTACCAAAACTATAGGGGCATGATCTGATAATGTTAGCTCCAAGATTTTTGTGTCCTCAATTCTATTGATCAATGTTCCTGATATCAAAAATAAATCTAGCCTAGCCAAAGTCAGATGAGTTTTGGATAGACATGTGTATTCTAAATTATTAGGATTGAAAAATCTCCATACATCCCTCAAATTATATAAATCTAGTAGAGTTGAGAATATTTTTTTTTTCGTATTTTGAATTACGATTTGGAGTTGTTTTCCTCTGATTGCCCCCCAATTTCCCTCTGTCAAGGATATAATCTGGTGTAATATTATAATCTCCCATAATAATTGTCTCATACATTGAGAATTTATCTATGATTTTAAAAATATTCTTTCAGAATTTCCAATCTAGTTTATTGGGACCATATATATTTCCAATAAAATATCCCCTACCTTCTATGTTTATATATATATAAACACATATCTCCCTTCCTTATCAATTATTTTTTTCTTAATTACATAGTTCAACTTCTGATGTAATACAAGTGCTACCCCCCTTGCGGATTTCTTATACAAAGAACTAATTACTTCGGCTACCCAACCAGCCCTAATTTTTTGATGTTCACATTCAGGCAAGTGTGTTTCCTGGAGGCCTATATCTACTTTTTTCTTACTCAAAAAATTCACAATGGCTTTACGTTTTATTGGGGAGTTTATCCCCCCCACATTCCAAGATAGCAATTTAACCATTAAATTTCTTTAAACTCTACCAAAAATAGTGAAACAGGAGAAAGAAGAAAAACAAAAAAAGAAGAGGGGCAGAGAAAGGGAGGGGAAAGGACAGGCACAAATATCTCAGAGCAACTAACTCCTCCGCTTCCCTTATTGTTCCCATCTTTTTATCATCTCCATAGATCTTCCTTCAATCTAATTTCATCTTAATACCCATCCTAAAATTACCCATCTCATTACCCAACTTTGTACTCCTAACACCTCTCAGTGAAGAATCCCCCCCCCCCAAAAAAAAACCCTATTACAGTGTATGGTACCACCATTATAAATATCCCTAATTTCCCTTTTACATATATTTCACATATCTTCAGTGGACTAAGTTTTACATTGTTCCTATAAACTTTCCATGAAAATTTAAACCAATATAACATACTCATTTAAAGATAAGCCACTCCAAAAAAAAAAAAATCCCCATTACCATGTGCTGTAACCTCATTGTGAGTATTCATAAATTCCATTTGAACTTCTTTTTAGATACATTCTCACCTTTGCAATAATCACACTTATAAATTATCCTCTAAACCTTCACTGAGTATCTATACAAATATAACACACTCATTTGAGAGCAAGCTAACCTTATTATGCAAAAATTTCCTTGCCTTAAGTGTTTTACGTGCATACTCATAATTTTAACAAACAAACTACTATAACATTCCTATAGGCTCTTTGTGAGTGACTAAATAAACCATTTACAGTTCCCCCATTTAAATACCCATGATTTCTTTTAAAAAATCAACATAGTTTACATACGTGTCTCACATTTATCAATAAGCAAGCTTATATAATACATTGACAAACTTTCCCTAAGTATCTAAACCATTAAAACATACTCATTTAAAGCGAGCTAACCTACTTATGCAAAAAAAAAAAAAAAAGATTTCCATACCCTAGGTGTTTTACCCATATTTCACACATTTTCATCAAACAGGTAAATATATAAACTCTATAAGTGACTAATATGGCATATTCAATTATAACACAAGAAAAAAAAAACATATAAATATTCTTTCTTTTAGTCCTCCAGGGAGAAAAAAACATCACTGAGAAGTGATAGACAATCCATCAGTCAAAAACTAGTTGGGCTCCATAGAGATATATCCAAAAATCTTTGGGCCTGGTCAGAGGATTCAAAAACAAAAAAATCGTTCCCTGCTCTGATTTTCAGTTTAGCCGGATACATTAAGGAGAAGCTCTTCCCTTCCTTCACCAACCGAGTGCAAAAAGATGAAAACGCCTTCCTTTTACTTGCAGTCTCATTTGAAAAATCTTGGAAGATTAAGATTCTGCCTTCTTTATAAGTAAGCGGGTGTAGCTTTCTATAAGCTCTCAGGTTAGCCCATTTACTTTGGAAGCATAAATACTTCACTACCACCGCTCTAGGTCTAGCTGGTCTCATCTTGGATGCTTCCATTATTCGTCCCACCCGGTGGGCTCTTTCGACCACAAATCTAGCCCCTCCTCCTTCCATTTCCAATAGTGAGGGCAAAAATTTTTCTGCGAAGTGTATCAGGTTCTCTGGTTTTACCTCTTCATTTAGCCCAATTATCCTTAAGTTGTTTTGTCTGCTTCTATCATCCAATTCTTCAACTTTAGCTTCCAGTTTAAGATTTCGCATTATTAATAAACTGAATTTGGATTCTTGGCTACTTAAGTTATCTTCGCAGTATGAAATTCTTTGCTCCATTTCTGTAAGCCACTCATTTTGCTTCTTCATCTCCTCCATAATTGAGGCCAATTTTATATTTATTTCATTTACGAGTTTTATCGGTCTACTATACAAAGTGCCTTTAATGATTAGAAACCTACATCTCTTTCTATTTGGGACAGATGGAACGACATTCTGCTACTAAACAAGATCCCTACTCTGTTCTTTTTTGTTGGGCCTGAAGCAAAATAGGCAGTAGGATAATAGTGGCTGGACCATTTGGGCTCGTGATGTTTAGAAAAATGTGTTTCTTGTAAGAATATGATATCACCCCCCCCCCCATCCTATTCAGGTCTTTTGTGACTATTGAGCACTTTCTGGGGCTATTGAGGCCTTTAGTATTTATAGTGATTAAATCTACTGAAAGATTTTTTTATACAGCTTTGTAGTGGGGCCATTTGTGTGTTATGAGGATTAGGAAAAAGGAAGAGAAAAAAAAAATTACCAAAAAAACATAATTTATGCTTACCTGATAAATTTATTTCTCTTGTAGTGTATCCAGTCCACGGATCATCCATTACTTATGGGATATTAACTCCTCCCCAACAGGAAGTGCAAGAGGATTCACCCAGCAGAGCTGCTATATAGCTCCTCCCCTAACTGCCATTACCAGTCATTCGACCGAAAACATGCAGAGAAAGGAAAACCATAGGGTACAGTGGTGACTGTAGTTTAATGGAAAAATTACCTGCCTTAAAGTGACAGGGCGGGCCGTGGACTGGATACACTACAAGAGAAATAAATTTATCAGGTAAGCATAAATTATGTTTTCTCTTGTTAAGTGTATCCAGTCCACGGATCATCCATTACTTATGGGATACCAATACCAAAGCTAAAGTACACGGATGACGGGAGGGACAGGCAGGCTCTTTATACGGAAGGAACCACTGCCTGAAGAACCTTTCTCCCAAAAACAGCCTCCGAAGAAGCAAAAGTGTCAAATTTGTAAAATTTGGAAAAAGTATGAAGAGAAGACCAAGTTGCAGCCTTGCAAATCTGTTCAACAGAAGCCTCATTCTTAAAAGGCCCAAGTGGAAGCCACAGCTCTAGTAGAATGTGCTGTAATTCTTTCAGGAGGCTGCTGTCCAGCAGTCTCATAGGCTAACCGTATTATGCTACGAAGCCAAAAGGAGAGAGAGGTAGCCGAAGCTTTTTGACCTCTCCTCTGACCAGAATAAACGACAAACAGGGAAGACGTTTGTCGAAAATCCTTAGTTGCCTGTAGATAAAATTTCAGGGCACGGACTACATCTAGATTGTGTAGCAGACGTTCCTTTTTCGAAGAAGGATTAGGACACAAAGATGGAACCACAATCTCTTGATTGATATTCCTGTTAGTGACCACCTTAGGTAGGAACCCAGGTTTAGTACGCAGAACTACCTTGTCTGAATGAAAAATCAGATAAGGAGAATCACAATGTAAGGCAGATAACTCAGAGACTCTTCGAGCCGAGGAAATCGCCATTAAAAACAGAACTTTCCAAGATAACAACTTGATATCAATGGAATGAAGGGGTTCAAACGGAACCCCCTGTAAAACATTAAGAACTAAGTTCAAACTCCATGGTGGAGCAACAGTTTTAAACACAGGCTTGATCCTAGCTAAAGCCTGACAAAAAGCTTGAACGTCCGGAACTTCTGACAGACGTTTGTGTAAAAGAATGGACAGAGCTGAAATCTGTCCCTTTAAGGAACTAGCGGATAAACCCTTTTCTAAACCTTCTTGTAGAAAAGACAATATCCTCGGAATCCTAACCTTACTCCATGAGTAACTCTTGGATTCGCACCAATATAAGTATTTGCGCCATATCTTATGGTAAATCTTTCTGGTAACAGGCTTCCTAGCCTGTATTAAGGTATCAATAACTGACTCAGAAAAACCACGTTTTGATAAAATCAAACGTTCAATTTCCAAGCAGTCAGCTTCAGAGAAATTAGATTTTGATGTTTGAAGGGACCCTGGATCAGAAGGTCCTGTTTCAGAGGTAGCGACCAAGGTGGACAGGATGACATGTCCACTAGATCTGCATACCAAGTCCTGCGTGGCCATGCAGGCGCTATTAGAATCACTGATGCTCTCTCCTGTTTGATTCTGGCAATCAATCGAGGAAGCATCGGGAAGGGTGGAAACACATAAGCCATCCCGAAGGTCCAAGGTGCTGTCAAAGCATCTATCAGAACCGCTCCCGGATCCCTGGATCTGGACCCGTAACGAGGAAGCTTGGCGTTCTGTCGAGACGCCATGAGATCTATCTCTGGTTTGCCCCAACGTCGAAGTATTTGGGCAAAGACCTCCGGATGAAGTTCCCACTCCCCCGGATGAAAAGTCTGACGACTTAAGAAATCCGCCTCCCAGTTCTCCACTCCCGGGATGTGGATTACTGACAGGTGGCAAGAGTGAGACTCTGCCCAGCGAATTATCTTTGATACTTCCATCATTGCTAGGGAGCTTCTTGTCCCTCCCTGATGGTTGATGTAAGCTACAGTCGTGATGTTGTCCGACTGAAACCTGATGAACCCCCGAGTTGTTAACTGGGGCCAAGCCAGAAGGGCATTGAGAACTGCTCTCAATTCCAGAATGTTTATTGGTAGGAGACTCTCCTCCTGATTCCATTGTCCCTGAGCCTTCAGAGAATTCCAGACAGCGCCCCAACCTAGTAGGCTGGCGTCTGTTGTTACAATTGTCCAGTCCGGCCTGCTGAATGGCATCCCCCTGGACAGATGTGGCCGAGAAAGCCACCATAGAAGAGAATTTCTGGTCTCTTGATCCAGATTCAGAGTAGGGGACAAGTCTGAGTAATCCCCATTCCACTGACTTAGCATGCACAATTGCAGCGGTCTGAGATGTAGACGTGCAAAGGGTACTATGTCCATTGCTGCTACCATTAAGCCGATCACCTCCATGCATTGAGCTACTGACGGGTGTTGAATGGAATGAAGGACACGTCATGCATTTTGAAGCTTTGTTAACCTGTCTTCTGTCAGGTAAATCTTCATTTCTACAGAATCTATAAGAGTCCCCAAGAAGGGAACTCTTGTGAGTGGAAAGAGAGAACTCTTCTTTTCGTTCACCTTCCATCCATGCGACCTTAGAAATGCCAGTACTAACTCTGTATGAGACTTGGCAGTTTGAAAGCTTGAAGCTTGTATCAGAATGTCATCTAGGTACGGAGCTACCGCAATTCCTCGCGGTCTTAGTACCGCCAGAAGAGCACCCAGAACCTTTGTGAAGATTCTCGGAGCCGTAGCCAATCCGAATGGAAGAGCTACAAACTGGTAATGCCTGTCTAGAAAGGCAAACCTTAGATACCGGTAATGATCTTTGTGAATCGGTATGTGAAGGTAAGCATCCTTTAAATCCACTGTGGTCATGTACTGACCCTTTTGGATCATGGGCAAAATTGTCCGAATAGTTTCCATTTTGAACGATGGAACTCTTAGGAATTTGTTTAGGATCTTTAAATCCAAGATTGGCCTGAAAGTTCCCTCTTTTTTGGGAACCACAAACAGATTTGAGTAAAACCCTTGTCCTTGTTCCGACCGCGGAACCGGATGGATCACTCCCATTAATAAAAGATCTTGTACGCAGCGTAGAAACGCCTCTTTCTTTATTTGGTTTGTTGACAACCTTGACAGATGAAATCTCCCTCTTGGGGGAGAGAATTTGAAGTCTAGAAGGTATCCCTGAGATATGATCTCTAACGCCCAGGGATCCTGGACATCTCTTGCCCAAGCCTGGGCGAAGAGAGAAAGTCTGCCCCCCACTAGATCCGTTCCCGGATCGGGGGCCCTCGATTCATGCTGTCTTAGGGGCAGCAGCAGGTTTCCTGGCCTGCTTGCCCTTGTTCCAGGACTGGTTAGGTCTCCAGCCTTGTCTGTAGCGAGCAACAGCTCCTTCCTGTTTTGGTGCAGAGGAAGTTGATGCTGCTCCTGCTTTGAAATTACGAAAGGAACGAAAATTAGACTGTCTAGCCTTAGGTTTGGCTCTGTCTTGAGGCAGGGCATGGCCTTTACCTCCTGTAATGTCAGCGATAATTTCTTTCAACCCGGGCCCGAATAAGGTCTGCCCTTTGAAAGGTATATTAAGCAATTTAGATTTAGAAGTAACGTCAGCTGACCAGGATTTTAGCCACAGTGCTCTGCGTGCCTGAATGGCGAATCCGGAATTCTTAGCTGTAAGTTTAGTTAAATGTACTACGGCATCTGAAATAAATGAGTTAGCTAACTTAAGGGCTTTAAGCTTGTGTGTAATCTCATCTAATGGAGCTGATTCAAGTGTCTCTTCCAGAGACTCAAACCAAAATGCTGCTGCAGCCGTGACAGGCGCAATGCATGCAAGAGGTTGCAATATAAAACCTTGTTGAACAAACATTTTCTTAAGGTAACCCTCTAACTTTTTATCCATTGGATCTGAAAAGGCACAGCTATCCTCCACCGGGATAGTGGTACGCTTAGCTAAAGTAGAAACTGCTCCCTCCACCTTAGGGACCGTTTGCCATAAGTCCCGTGTGGTGGCGTCTATTGGAAACATCTTTCTAAATATCGGAGGGGGTGAGAACGGCACACCGGGTCTATCCCACTCCTTAGTAACAATTTCAGTAAGTCTCTTAGGTATAGGAAAAACGTCAGTACTCGCCGGTACCGCAAAATATTTATCCAACCTACACATTTTCTCTGGTATTGCAACTGTGTTACAATCATTCAGAGCCGCTAACACCTCCCCTAGTAATACACGGAGGTTTTCCAGCTTAAATTTAAAATTTGAAATATCTGAATCCAGTTTGTTTGGATCAGAACCATCACCCGCAGAATGAAGCTCTCCGTCCTCATGTTCTGCAAATTGTGACGCAGTGTCTGACATGGGCCTAATATTATCAGCGCACTCTGTTCTCACCCCAGAGTGATCACGCTTACCTCTTAGTTCTGGTAATTTAGCCAAAACTTCAGTCATAACAGTAGCCATATCCTGTAATGTGATTTGTAATGGCCGCCCAGATGTACTCGGCGCTACAATATCACGCACCTCCCGAGCGGGAGATGCAGGTACTGACACGTGAGGCGAGTTAGTCGGCATAACTCTCCCCTCGTTGTTTGGTGAAATATGTTCAATTTGTACAGATTGACTTTTATCTAAAGTAGCATCAATACAGTTAGTACATAAATTTCTATTGGGCTCCACTTTGGCTTTAGCACATATAGCACAGATATCTTCCTCTGAATCAGACATGTTTAACACACTAGCAAATAAACTAGCAACTTGGAAATACTTTTCAAGTAATTTACTATAATATGAAAACGTACTGTGCCTATAAGAAGCACAGAAAAAGTTATGACAGTTGAAAATTAATAAACTGAAAAGTTATAGCATCAAATCTTTGTAAAAAACACAATTTTAGCAAAGGATTGCTCCCATTAGCAAAGGATAACTAACCCTGATAGCAGAAAAAAAAAAAATACAGAAATAAACGTTTTTTTATCACAGTCAACTACAATCTCACAGCTCTGCTGTGAGTGATTACCTCCCTCAAAACAAGTTTTGAAGACCCCTGAGTTCTGTAGAGATGAACCGGATCATGCAGGGAAGACAATAAACTTCTGACTGAATTTTTTGATGCGTAGCAAAAGCACCAAAAAAGGCCCCTCCCCCTCACACATAACAGTGAGAGAGATCAGTAAACTGTCATAAATTAAATAAAATGACTGCCAAGTGGAAAAAAATAGTGCCCAAAACATTTTTTCACCCAGTACCTCAGAAAATTAAACGATTTTACATGCCAGCAAAAAACGTTTAACATTAATAAATTGAGTGTTATTAAAAAGCCTGTTGCTAGTCCCTGCAAATTAGGCTAAAGTTTTATGCATACAGTATAATTCCAGTGAAGTGCAATTCCCCAGAATACTGAAGTGTAAAATATACATACATGACAGCCTGATACCAGTTTCTGCTACTGCATTTAAGGCTGAGTTTACATTATATCGGTATGGCAGAATTTTCTCATCAATTCCATTGTCAGAAAATAATAAGCTGTTACATACCTCTTTGCAGATTAATCTGCCCGCTGTCCCCTGATCTGAAGTTTACCTCTCCTCAGATGGCCGAGAAACAGCAATATGATCTTAACTACTCCGGCTAAAATCATAGAAAAACTCAGGTAGATTCTTCTTCAAATTCTACCAGAGAAGGAATAACACACTCCGGTGCTATTATAAAATAACAAACTTTTGATTGAAGGTATGAAACTAAGTATAATCACCACAGTCCTCTCACACATCCTATCTATTCGTTGGGTGCAAGAGAATGACTGGTAATGGCAGTTAGGGGAGGAGCTATATAGCAGCTCTGCTGGGTGAATCCTCTTGCACTTCCTGTTGGGGAGGAGTTAATATCCCATAAGTAATGGATGATCCGTGGACTGGATACACTTAACAAGAGAAATATAAGGGGAAAGGAGAAGAGGGGAGGGGAAAGGGTAGAGAGGGAAAAGCGGGAAGTATTCAGTCTGAGAGGGGGGAAAAGGAGCAGGGGAGAGGGAAAGTAGTATTTAATTCAGTGGTGTTGGAGCGGGGTTTGAGATAGGGTGGACGAGGATGGGAAAGGGATAGTGGTTAGGGATAAGAACACCACTTTTGGACGGTTCGAGTTTAGGATTTAGGTACACAGTCTTCTCTAGAAACAACAAGCTAGTGTCAAAACAATAGTATAACACTTTAACAATACCAAAATAAACCAGTAGGGGTAGTAAACCTTGTGCTATTATATATTAATGGGTAAAGATCTGTCATTTCCTTGTAAGCTTGTGTAGCTTTAGGATGATAAAAAAAAAAAAGAAAACAAAAAGAGAGAAAAATTAAATTAATAGTAAATAAAAAAACAAACAAACTTAATACTGTTTGTCAGCTCTATATTCTGCCTGTAGAGAGTGTTTTACTGTTTATTTAAAGTTAAAATGATAAGTTCAGGTACATAAGTATATTTACAAATGCACTTGTTTAATAGATCGCAATTCCTGATGTATATCGTGGGCCTTTAAGATTGGGTGCATGGATCTTTCATTTATCTAACTGGTCATTGGAATGCCCCTTATTGGCATCTCGCATATCTACATCCAGTATACATTGAGAAACCGGATATACCGGACATATAATTACTCAATAGGTAATATGGTAGATCTACGCCCGCTTTTGCAGAGGATGGATCAACACAATCATTTTAGCGCAACCTGCAGCTTATACTATAAAGTTTTATTATATGACCCTACTGTCATTATGCTTGCATTTACATTACTTTCCCTATGGTCCCCTTCCTTTGACAGCTGCTTAAAGCTAAGTTGTATTCTATGCCTACGGGGGACAACATTATACTATGTAAACCTCCTGCAGTATATCATGGAGATACCAATCCTTTCAATTGCAGGGATATAGCTATTCATAGAGACATGCTCTTTATCCCCTAGGGTGATCTTAACATACAGTAATAGGGCATTCGTTATCCACCTATATTTTGGGTTTTGGCTATAGGTAACTGGCCCTACCATCTCAGCGTCACATCTTGTCACCAATTAAGTTTTGGGATTGCTGCCTGCGGCCGGAGCAACAACTGAAAACCGCGCCTTGTTAAAAATCATGCATATCTCTATAAGCAGGGGACTACTCACTTATCAACCCTGTACCTCCCCACAACTATTGCTAAGTAGATGAATATGTCCTCTATATCCCTACCCTTAGTCCCCTATATACAATTATAGGAAGGTCTTTCAATGCTTAAATATATACATGACTATTTTCTCTTGAAAGGTCACTAGATGGCTTTCATAGCACAGCATATGATTTAGCGATTCCTGACTTACACCGATCTGTGTCGCAATCTAAACCCTCTATGACACTAATTTACAGTCCATACTATGAAAACCAAATCCTTACTGCATAGTCATGATCGTTCTGTTGTTTATGTTGGCTAAATTTGACAATAGGTACGTTATATTTTTCACTGTGTAGTATTGTTTAATACACTATAAATGTATACATTTTTGGCATTTGCATCCTTAACCTTTACATAAATAATCATGTAAATGCTGTATCAGTTTTTTTATGAGATGTAATTTATGTTTTTCTTTGTTTACAGATAACCCCTGCTTGCAGACTATTATATTATCACAGGTCCAAGAGCGACTGTTCAGTTAAAGGGACGAAAAATTAGGACTATGATCTCTCAAGTACACTATAGATTACCAGATATGATGTGTATATCTAACATTTTATTTGTACCTTGTTTATTATATGTGAATTCACCGTTTTGTCCTTAATAAAAATAATTAAAAAAACAAACAAACAAAAAAAAACAGTGCCTTTGTGACATATTAATACTCAGGGTGTCATTCAACCTGGACATAACATTTACAACTGCGCAATATTTATATGAATGCACAACAAACAAAGTACAAGAAGATAATGCAATATAAACTCTTATGAAACTTAGATCTTACTGACTTCTTCGGTTATTTTATTTCTTAAGTGCCCAAGTTTGGGTCAGTTTTCATTATATATTAAAATTAAGTGTAAACCCGGGGGGGCGGAGCCAGCAACAGAGGAGACAAGACGTGTAGCACAAGGGCTCCTGCAATATCAACAAACATTTAGCCTAATATAAAGTATAACTGGTGTTATCTATTGAAACTTCTAATCAGTACCTGTGTAAGAAGGAAAGAGTCTTCCTAAAATTACTATGGGAGGACTTAATCTTTGAAAGAAAAAAATACCGTATAAAATACAATATTAAGGTAGCGCCACAAATAGATAAATAAGTAAAGTAAATATGCAATAAAAACACGAAATATAGAAAAGTAAAAGCTAAAAACAAATATGCTAATACTAAAAAGTCATCAAACAGTATCACCTGTATGGCAAAAAAACGAATACAATTTGGTATAAAAATATTCAGTAAAGCACATAGGTATAGTCCCCTTATAAAAGGAAAAAAAGTTTTTTTCAGTGTTGAAAAATAAATATATATTGTTGACTCTCCTTTTAGAGAGTTCCTGTCTTTTTGTGTGTGTTCACCGTGCAGCTCCCTTCCAATCACTGGTGTGATCTCCGTGAAATAAAAGTTTGTTTGAAGAAATCTGTAGGAACAGAAAGGGGGATGGAGCGCAGCCCAGGGGAAACACACTAAGTGCAGATTAAAACAAATATTCCACTTTATTCATACAGAAAAAACATCAAGATGTACACTTACAGACTTCACCCTCAAACATATGAGGTATGTAATGACACTTCGTTTTGATGTCCAAAACTAGGCAAAACAGTTGATAAATGTATATGCAGAGTATTCCAAAACTGCTTTTGTCCCACTGAGAGAGACACACTTTGCCCGCTGTGAGTGTTAAACTATCCAGGGTATTTATGTCCCTTTATGTCGTGCTAATTGCAGTAGTAACGTTATCTCCACAGTCACAATGAATGTAAATGCAAAAGCAAAGGGGGCCATGATAAACTCAGAGGACACAGTGTCCAACAATAGGAGGAGGTAAATACCGTGGCAGCGGGAATCCTGAAATTAAAAGCCGGCTATAAGATCCGCCGCTGCACACAGCTCACCTTAAACTGTTTTGCCTAGTTTTGGACATCAAAACGAAGTGTCATTACATACCTCAACAGGACTTAATCTTCATCTACGATAACGATTTGGATCTATAGTGACCGATATGACCACGAGGTAGGAGCAATTCCTTCTCTGCAGTTGTGACATAATTCATTCTAAGCACACGGCTATCTACCTAAATATGGCAGATCTCTGCGAACAGATGCAAGCCTTACTCTGCAAATTTGAGGAAAAGCTAGACCACTGCTTCCACGACCTGCTATTTACAATCAGAAGTCAGTGTGGAAGAGAGGTCAATTCAACTCCTAAAACGGCCGCTACAATAGATGCTAGCAAGCACAGCGAGTCTCCCCAGCTTAAAGTAAGAGCTTCAGCATCAGCGCTGAAAGTGCTATGTTGCCACACAGGGTCCTCTTCCCATGATGAACCTCCGAGTACAATGGCGAGTATAGCAGTGAAGAGGAGCTCAGTTTTACTGGCTTTGCCGGGCAACAGTTTTAGCTCAAAGAGCAATATACCGCAACCTGATAACGCCTTACCATTAGCGAGGGTGTTGCACCCCCCTGCAGAGAGATGGATCCTTGGTTCTGAACTAGCCTTGGGGGCTATAGAAACTACTGCCGGAACAAACTACATCACATGCCTACCGGAGACAGACAAGCAGCTACGGTCGCTGTATATCATACTCACGCCCATGCAGGGAGCATGTGAGACAGATTTGAGGCCAATTTCACCTCTGCATACTTACCCTGAATCTCTTGTACACTTCTCAGGCTGTCTGGTGAGAATTTCATTAGAGAACTTAATTAACTTGAATCTTCCGCTATGTGCACAGAGCCTCCAGATATGGGGTTTCACTGAAGCTCATACCTCACTATTAGATTTTGACCTGGCCCACACCGCAGGAGTAGAGGTTTCTTCTGCCCCACGCAGAGTCAGAATAGGCTAACTCACCAACCCCTCACAGACACATATTTAGTTGATCGTCCTTCACCTGACTGAGATGTATTTTGGGGAGTGAGGCTGCGGTCAGCTTGGTTGTCTGTGTCTGTGTTCTCCATATCTCCTTCAGAGACAGTCACTTGGACTTATAATGAAGGCAGAGCCTGATAACTGAGAATATATCCTACACTATTAAAGACTACTGACCTCTAATATTACATATCTGGACTAGTAATTACTCTTCTGTATAGTTGCCTATGGTAGTTGTATTATCAAAATACTCATATCCAGTATTTGTAAGCTTATACCGTCCTCTATCCACATTATAAGCAGAGATCTAGTTCTACTCTCCTATAGAATATATGTCTAATGCTGTTTGTTTTTCACACAATATACTCTTTTTGATCTTGCTGTATCACTTGAAACATCAGAATGCACGACATTTGCTGAAGATTCTATGTGTATCTAGATAGTCCCTGACAGGGTTTAAAATTGTCATCTTGCTTCAGACTCCGTCCATATATGGTGATTGCCAATATTATATCAATAACACCTCCATAGAACATTTATAACTTCAACCCAAATAGTGCCTTATCTTACATGCACAGTGCCTATTATTAAATGTGTTGAGTAACTAATTTTCTACCCGTATGATGCTCAGGTCTCTACTCACCATGAAATGGCTATAATTATATAGTTTTACTACCTAATAAGATTGCATAAGACTTTTGAAGCCATTATTTATTTATTTTCTATCGCTGCTAGAGGAAGATTCAGAATCTTCTGAGATATATTCTGTCATACTAAAGTTTACATAGGCTAGGTTTACATATCTGCTATGTATAATATACTAAAGTACAATAGATATGGTTTTGCTATAAGGTATATGTCTATCTACTATGTTCTATACGTTTTTGCCCTGTAACCATAATTTCCATAATAGTTGATACAGGCACACGTTTAGGGCTTTCCTTGTATTATGAAGGCACATTTAAAGGATTCCCAATATATTGTTTACTATACGCGTAGGAATGAGATATATTAGTTTTTGGAAGTACCTGTGGTTATTTTGTTAGGCGACTTCTTTCCTAGCGCTAGCTCACTGGAGGTATATCATATTTATCCTCTGCTGCCCATCTACCTCTGTATATATAGATAGTAAGAATATGTCAAAATTTAGATATCTTTTAAAGCTTTCTTATCTATTATATCCTACATATGAGACAACTCCGATATAGGCTTAACGTTGCACTCTATTATACTGATAGCAATTGTTTATAAAGTGACGCAGATGTGTTAAACAGATATATTGTTATTGTTATTACATGCTATTGTACCTTAGTGACATGTATAATATATGTTTGCAGACTAGTCACAACCCCCTGCAAAGAGATGCTAAGCTCGCTTTTTATCCCATATACCGCTATGAGCTCAAAACTACACGTAGACTTCACATAATAAGCTCCCAGATGACCCGTAAGCTTTCAGTACTATCTCAGTGCCTCTTAAGTTAAGACTTACTAGTGCTTCTTTGTTCTCTCACAACTCCACTGAAGTAATGGGTTTGGTATTATACAATACCTAATTCCAAGCAGATCCAATACAGTTTAAACTTTAAGCGATATACCAAGGATACATGCGATAGTTGCATTGCAAGCTTTATCATATTTATGCTCCTAGGAAATGATATTACCCACGTTGAATTTCATATTAGTACAAATTATCTTTTTCATTATTTAAAGGCCTTAACACTGCGCTGTTTATAAATGTTAACTTTTCAATCACTATTGTGCCGTGGGAATAGTTGCTACATAACGCTTAGACTAGTTGATACTATGCCATACAAGATCTTATAGAGATAGTCTGTATTGTTTTTCTATTGTTGTGATATTCCCATACACGACCCCCATTTTGTACATGCCATAGTTACATGTGAGGGTGACCTTGTCAGCCTTATTATAGTTAAGGGCGCTCCCTATGTTGATTTCGTTACAAGAGCAAACCATCTTTTCCTGTTGGGCCCCTCTCCTCCCTTTCCCGCCGGTACTTTTTGCCTGCGGGTCATATCCCTACTCCCTTTTCCCACATCGCCTATAGCTGGCATTTCCCTAGGAGAGGAGCCCATCCAGAATGCTCCTATATCTTATATTTCATATAACATATATACTAATATCCCTCCTTAAGCATAACTGTATTAGGAACTAATCTTACTCATTATACACACAAATGCCTAGAGACCCTTATTAGGTCTCTACACAAGGATACTCATAAAATGCAGCTATAAAGGTAGCAGCCTGGGAAGTATGTTAGGTTCAATATATCTTATGGCTCCGCCCTCCACCCCCCCATATTTAAAGCGGTGCTTACCCACTGAATATACCCCCCCCCCTTACTATATACATATTCCTTCGCTTCTGGAAGCTCCTGAAGAGCTGTTTATCTGACCATTAGCTATTTCTTTTTTTTTACAATTCAGGTCCATTGGACCTAAAACTGTGTTTCCATCTGGTCAGTCAGGTATGCTATTTTATTGAAAAATCGAGGTTTCATTAGCCTACCATTAATGCTTTTTATCACTGTCAAAATGTTTTGTTCAATCTAGTTTGTATCTTTTTCTTTTTTTTTTTCATAAGAGGCATATTATGTACTATGTTTGTCATGTAAAACCTCAATAAAAAATATTTAAAAAAAAAGATGCATTTAATAATCCATCTAAACCTCATAGCATGTTAGAAATATAAAATTGAAAAGAAGAAAATATATGCTTGTTGGAATGCAGGCAGTACTTTATCATACCTCTGAAAATGTCCCTATTTGACAAGTGAATTGGTTATAAAAGTACATTTTAAATACAAGTCAATGATATGTAAAAAAAAAAAAAAAAATTAAGTGTAAACCCTTTTATATATCTTATAGCCTAGAGAAGAGAAAATGAACAGTATGCCTAAGACCTAATACAGTCATTTTGGACAATATAAACATGTGAGTAACATAAAACAAGAACTTATCTGTATAGGCTTCCAGCCTTCCTGGGGTGCAAGTTTTCAAAGTTCAGGCTAAGGTCCTTGCGCTTCTTATGGCTCAGATTATTCAAGCACATAAGGTATAGGTGAGTCCCTGTTTTCTGTCCCTTCAGCCATGAAAGTTCACGTCCATTGGATGGGCAACCCCAGCCGGGCAATCTCCATTGCTAGATATTATCTGTGGGAACTTTATCTTTAGTCCCAAAGCTTGATTGAAGTTTGGAAGGTCTGTGGTGTTCCTGAAAACTGCCATGCTGTTGTCTTTGCTGGCAATAATGCTTGTTGGGAATCCCCATCTGTAAGGAATTTGATGTTCTTTGAGTGCCGCAGTGATGTATCTTAGATCTCTCCTCTTCTGGAGCGTTGCAGGGCAGAGATCGGTGAAGACTTGAATATCCGTACCTTCATATACAAGTGGATGTTTTGTTCTTGCATGCTTGAGGATATCTTCTTTGTCTTTAAAAGATAGCAGCTTAATTTTCACATCCCTGGGCGGTGCTCTGGAAGGCAGTTTGGGACGCAACGCCCTGTGCGCCCGTTCAATTTGGACATCTGTGGCTTCTGGAGAATTCTTTATGTGTCTGAAAAGATCTTGAACGTATTTTTGTAAGGAAGTTCGGTTTATGGATTCAGGAATTCCCCTCAGCCTCAGGTTGTTCCTCCTGCTCCTGTTTCAAGGTCCTCTAGGCGTTCGGTGAGATTTTGTACAGCTACTTCCTGCAAGTAACTCGCCTGCTGCTGCATATCTGAGAACAGTTTTTCTTGTTTTTCTTCAACCTGGGCAACTCTTTAAACCATTGCAGTTATATCTTTTTTTAGTTCAGTAAACATGTTCTTGACATCATTCATTGCTTCTGTGATATCCTCTTTTGAGGAAAGGTGTTTAATATCTTCTTTAGTGACAAAATTGCATTGCATTGGCTCTATGTTATGAATTTGTGAAGACATTGTTTGTCTTCTTCCTTCTTGCTGTTCTTTAGGAGTGCTTGGTGTAGTCTTAGAGGGAAGTAGGTAACTCTCCATTATTGAAGGTTGCAAGCCTTTTACCCGCCTTGTGGTTCTTTTATTTGACATACCAGGATATATAGGCTCTCTGCTAAAACCGCTTTCCTGTTATGGTTTGTCCCGGGTGATGGAGTTTAATTTAGTATGTTTACCCAATTACTAGGCTGTGTCAGGGCCTGCGTGGCAATAATAGGTGTGCTTGTGCAGGTATTCTGTTATAAGATTGTTTTAACTAGGTAGCGACTGATCTATGTGTACAGTTGAGGAGCTCTAAATGTTGTCTGCTTTTAATTAATTCAGGTCTGTAGGTCTGTTTCCCTGATAGTGGCCTCTAAGGTATAGGTAAGTCTTTTATACGTTAGGTGCTGTTCATACTTTGTGTGTGCTGGAGGATCTAAATCTCTATGCCCTTCCCCTAGTTTGCAGATCTGATGTTTCTGGGGATTTTCTTGGCAAAATGAGGGTGTAGTTTATTTATTCAGTGTCCTGGGTCTCAATCTGTTATTCTGTGGTGTGCCTTTTATTCGTATCCCACCTTACATAAAACTGATGCTACCTGTTGGCCGGTCTTGTGGTACCAGATGTGTTTTCTGCTCCCGGCTAAGCATTACCTCTCCATGTCAGGTTGTGTAGACCGCCCTGAGGCGTGAATATCAGCTGCGCACTTAAGGCCTGTTGCTTCTTCTGCCATTCCTCTTGCGGGTATTTCCTCTCCACTGGTCCGGATGGTTGGACCTTTGTTGTTCTGATCGCTGTAAATGCGATCGGCGTGGTGGGTAAATAGGCTTCTGCTGCCACCATATGGTGAGTCGGGGTCAGGCTAATCAGATCCTTTAAGCACGATGTCGGTTGTAGTACGGCCCTGCAACTGATTGTATGTGCTTCAGTTTCAGTGCTTGCGCTCCTTCCTCTGCAGTGGCTGCAGTGCAGACTGTTTAAGGATTAATAGGGCGGAGAGCCCTGCTGTGATCTTCGTGTGTGTGGTCTTTTTTTTTTTTGCAGGTAAATCCGGGAGCGTTGTAACGAGCAGTCCCGACCAGCAGGTTGAAGCCTCCGACTGAAGATCTGTCTCACCGATTGGATTAAACATATTAAAAGGTGTTAAGGCACTATTTTTAGAAATAATAAAAAGGTTTTAGCTACACGTAACTTTATCTTTTAGCACCTGGGCTTACAGAGCTCTAACATGCAGCAGCCATCTCCCAGCGTGGCTAGGCTCCGCCCCCGGGTTTTAAGTTTTTATCTGCTTTAGAATTTCTACGCAGTGCCATCCTGAAATTTAAGTGCCCACATGGGCTGCAGGTTAATAATTCGGTATAGCTGTAATCAGGGTTTGGCTATGCAAACTGTTGTTAGCAGAATGGATGCTTAAAGTATTACTATAACTGCTGGTAGCCACTCAATGTTTTCCTGAACAGGGAAGGCAAAACATTGCAGTTTATTTCAGATTTTATGTGTAAGGCGGCTATGAAAGAGCTCCAACAGGATATACCTGTATCTCTCCAAGCAAGTAGAGATGCTATTCCTGGAGATTATATTCGTGGGCGAATGTTATCAGCTTAGGCGTTAGAGGCATAAAGCATATACGAAAGGTTGCAGCCGAAGCATTTGGTGCTGAGTATATATGGTAGGTCTGTGCATTAATGTTCAAAAGGTTGCAGCCCATTTAATTTGTGTGCTTTAGGTATGGGATTGTGTTTAGGGCTATGTGCAAATGAGCAGTCAGGCATTAAACATAAATCTCAGCCCACAATAGAAGGCCGTGGAGAAGTTGCGTCACCCAGCAATGCAGCTTGTTAATCCACTGCGATTATCCAATTCGGAGCTGCGGAGGTACCTGGGATCAGAAATCTGGGCTCCGATGTAAACTATCCTGCCTTGTTTGCTGTGTGCTGGTATGGCTCTACATCGCGGTGTATATGCACGTCCCGTGAGACAGGCTTTGTTTGCGGTCTACACTGCAGGTCGGAGAAAGGTCTCCGTTTACAAGTTGGGACCCAGATGTGGAGTCCGGATGATCAATGACCTCTCCTGTGGTTGTTGTCCGTGGATTGCAGGCACAAATCTTTCAATACGCTGGCCTTGGAGAAAGCTCTGTTCCCGTCGTTTCAGGAGCTCTAGTGTGGTGTGGCCATCATGGATGCCCGCACGCTCCACCCCTCCCTACTTTATTATGTTTTATGCTGCAACATGTGTGAGATGTAGCTCAGGCAGATGTTGGAACATTCAGGTTTTACTTTCATTTTTGGCACGCTTATTCCAGGAGCAGGGGCGGTCCTGCATGGCACAACATGTGATCAAATGTGGTCTCATTGATTTTCTCTATTCCTCTATCCTGAGCCTGGCTCATAGGAGGTGGTGAGTGCCCCAGCTATTGGGGGTATAAAGGTGCCTTTTATCTTTTTCTATAGTCCATCTGAAAAGCGCAAGCTATGGAGGACTCTGATACGTTAGAGGGTACTCCATCTTTACCGAAATCCAATACCTATTTTTATTGTGGAGGCTACGGTATACCCGCCTGATCAATTATGTTCCACATGCCTTGATAAAATACTTATATCTAATAAAAGCAAGATGTTTAGTACCACTGAGCTGTCCACCTCTGAGGGGTCTCCGTCCCATGATGTGCGTTTCCTGCTGTCATCTCCTATTACACATGCAGCTTCCCATTGCACTGCTAATCCTCCTTTGGGAGGGACCCTCTTACCGTCAGACTTTACTGATCAGCTACAAACAGCAGTGTCTGCGGCCTTCAGTGCTTTACCTCGCCCTGCTAAGCACAAGGGAAAGGTCAAATATTGCTATCCTTCCCAGGGGTCATCTACCAACTTGTTGGATTTATCTGATACAAGATTATCCACTGATGACGCTTCTGATACTTCAGAGGATGCTCTTTCTGGGTCGGAATCTGCGGCCTCTAAACCTCCGGCTGTGGAGGAACCAGACGTTAGATTTAGGATTGAGCATTTACGCTTTCTGTTAAAGGAAGTGATGGCTACTTTAGAGGTTCCAGAACCTAAATTACCAGAGGAACCTTCTATTCCTAAGCTTGATAAGGTTTATGAGGACAGGGTGGTGCCACAGACTTTCCCGGTTCCCGTTAAGATGGCAAATATTATTAAGAATGAATGGGAGAGACTTGAATCTTCTTTCTTCCCTTCTTCTTCCTTTAAGAAATTGTTCCCGGTTCCGGACTCTCAATTGGAGTTGTGGGGTTCCGTCCCAAGGTGGATGGAGCTATCCCGCTTGAGGATAGTTTGTCGCTTAAGGAGCCCATGGATAAGAAGCTTGAAATTCTGTTAAGAAAGATGTTCAGCACTCTGGGTATTTGTTTCAACCTGCTGCGGCGGTTACTGTGGTGGCCGGAGCCTCTACCTATTGGTGCGACTCTCTGTCGGAAATGATCGAGGTGGAAACTCCCCTTGACGAGATCCAGGAAAGAAATAAGGCCTTGAGGGTAGCTAATTCTTTTATCTGCAATGCCAATATGCAGATCATTCACCTGAATGCCAAGACATCAAGTTTTTCTGTTCTAGCACGTAGGGCACTCTGGCTGAAGTATTGGTCTGTGGACATGACTTCAAAATCTAGATTACTTTCCCTTCTATTTAAGGGAAGATTCTTTTTGGTCCAGGCCTGGACTCAATCATATCCACGGTCACTGGGGGCAAAGGTGCCTTTCTATCGCAGGATAAGAAGAATAAACCTAAAGGAAGACCCTTGGGTTCTGGAGGTCATCGCACAAGGTTACAGGATAGGTTTCAAATCTCATCCACCGAGGGACAAACCTGTCTTCAACACCAGAAAAACGAGAAGCTTTTCTAGGGTGCGTGAGGGATCTCTCCTCCCTGGGAGTAATTGTGCCAGTACCTCTAGCAGAGAGTGGTCTGGGGTACTACTCAAACCTTTTTGTGGTACCAAAGAAGGAGGGTATATTTCACCCGATTCTGGACCTAAAGTGCTTAAACAAGTTCCTGCCGGTCCCATGGAGGCGATAAGGTCCATTCTACCCTTAGTTCAAGAGGGACAGTTCATGACTACTATAGACTTGAAGGATGCTTACCTTCATGTGCCAATACGCAAGGATCACTTCAAGTTCTTAAGATTCGCGTTTCTGGACCAGCACTTCCAGTTTGTTGCTCTTCCATTTGGGCTAGCCACTGCCCCAAGAGTCTTTACAAAGGTTCTGGGGGCTCTGCTCGCGTGGCGAGATCCAGAGGTATTGCAGTAGCGCCATACTTGGACAACATTCTGGTTCAGGCTCTGTCCTATTGGCTAGCAGAGGACCATTCAAGAGCTCCTCTATTTCTTCTTTGATCACGGATGGAAGATAAACATAGAAAAGAGTTCTCTGGTTCCCAGTACTAAAGTGGAGTTCCTGGGTACGATAATAGTTTCCATATCCATGAGGATATTTCTTACAGACCAGAGACGTTGCAATTTTTCCTTCCAATTGTCTTGCCCTCCAGACCTCTTTAAGGCCCTCTGTGGCCTGGTTTATGGAGGTAATTGGACTTATGGTGTCCAGCATAGATGTCATCCCATTCGCCAGATTCCATCTCAGACCTCTTCAGCTGTGCATGCTGAGGCAGTGGAACAGCGACCACTCGGATCTGTCTCAACAGATTTCTCTGGCCAACCGGTCGAGAGAATCACTCTCTCGGTGAGTCTGTCCAGATCACCTGTCCCAAGGGACATCCTTCTTGAGACCATCCTGGGAGATTGTGACTACGGACGCAGGTCTATCAGGATGGGGAGCTGTTTGGGGTGCCAGGAAGGCACAGGGCCTGTGGACTCAAGAGGAATCTCTCCTCCCGATAAACATTTTGGAACTTCCAGCGATTTTCAATGCTCTGAAGGCTTGGCCTCGTCTGGGTTCGTTCCAGTTTATCAGATTCCAATCAGACAACATAGCCTCGGTAGCTTACATCAACCATCAGGGGGGAACGAGGAGCTCCCTAGCAATGAGGGAAGTATCTTGGATTCTGGAAAGGGTGAAGGCCCACAACTGCTCGCTGTCAGCCATCCACATTCTGGACAACTGGGAAGCGGATTTTCTCAGCAGACAATCGTTTCATCCGGGAGAATGGTCTCTCCATCCCGAGGTGTTTGCAGAGATTTGCAACAGATGGGGGATGTCGTAGATAGATCTCATGGAGTCCCAACTCAATACCAAGCTACCCAGATACAGGTCATGGTCCAGGGATCCTTAGGCAGAGCTGATAGATGCATTAGCAGTGCCTTGGAGGTTCAGCCTAATTTACATTTTTCCACCATTACCACTCGGGTAGAGGCCCGCATCAAGCAGGAGCAAGCTTCGGCTATTCTAATTGCTCCATCGTGGCCGCTAAGGATGTGGTTCGCGGATCTGGTGGGGATGTCTTCATCTCCTCCATGGAGGTTACCTTGTTGCAGGGATCTGCTGGAACAGTGTCCTTTTGTTCATCAGAATCTAGATTCTCTGTGGAGATTAAACGTTTAGCCCTATCCAAGAGAGGTTTTTCTGAGAGAGTGATTGATACTCTCATTCAAGCTAGGAAGCTGGTCAGCCGTAGTTCCTTAAAGGGACAGATTTCGGCTCTGTGTTATTGCACAAGAGGCTCACTGAGCTTTCTGATGTACAGTCTTTTGTTCAGGCTCTGTCGCTCTGTCTAGAATCAGGCCTGTGTTTAGACCTACTGCTCCTCCCTGGAGCTTAAATCTAGTTCTTAAGGTTTTGCAGAGGGCTCCATTTGAGCCTATGCATTCGGTTGACATTAACTTACTGTTGTGGAAGGTCCTTTTTCTACTGGCTATTGCTTCGGCATGCAGAGTCTCTGAGATGGCTGCCTTGCAATGTGAGCCTCCTTACCTGGTTTTTCATGCTGATAAGGCTATTTTTCATACTAGGTTGGGTTTTCTCCCTAAGGTTGTGTCTGATAACAACATAAATCAGGAGATTGTGTTTCCTTCCTTGTGTCCCAATCCTTCTTCTTTGAAGGAAGGATTACTTCATAATTTGGATGTGGTTCAGGCTTTGAAATTCTATATTCAGGCTACACTGGAATTTAGACAGACTTTGTCCTTGTTTGTTGTCTATTCTGGGAAGCGTAGAGGGCAGAAGACTTCTTCCACTTCCCTATCCTTTTGGTTGAGGAGCATTATTCATTTGGCATATGAATCAGCGGGACATAAGCCTCCTCTGAGGATTACGGCTCATTCAACTAGAGCTGTGGCTTCGTCTTGGGCCTTCAAGAATGAGGCCTCTATGGAGCAGATTTGTATGGCGGCTACCTGGTCCTCCTTACAAACCTTTTTAAAATTTTACAAAGTTGACGTTTTTGCTTCGGCTGAAGTAGCTTTTGGGAGAAAGGTTTTGCAGTCTGTGGTGCCCTCAGAATAGGGTCCACCTCTCTTTTTACCCTCCCGTTTTCATTCAGTGTCCTCTAGAGCTCGGGTATATGTTTCCCATAAGTAATGAATGAAGCCGTGGACTCTCCTCATATTAAGAAGAAAAACATAAATTATGCTTACCAGATAATTTCTTTTCCTTCTGTATGAGAAGAGTCCATGGCACCTGCCCGGTTTCTCCGTTGGGCGGACCTACATTTTTGTTATTCTTCTGGCACCTTTTATACCCTGATATTTCTCCTACTGGTCCTTGTTCCCTCGGCAGAATGACTGGGGGATGAGGGGAGTGGGGGAGGTATTTAAGCCTTTGGCTGGGGTCTTTTCCTCCTCCTGGTGACCAGGTTCTGTATAGGTTCTTCATATAGAAGGAAAGGAAATTATCTGGTAAGTATAATTTATGTTATTTCAGGTCCTCCAGGAGGTGGCAAGCAGACCATATCCAGAAATGGGAAGACCACAAGAGTCTGACCTATCAGCTCCTGGACCATCATCTCCTGTGCCTCCTCCATCTCCTACTCTGCCTAGTCAATCCCCAATCACTCACAGTACTCCTCCCCCTCTTCCCCAACCATCTCCAATGAGGACACTTCTGAGAAGGCATTTGACCACTCCAGAGCCTCATGTAGGGAGGGAAGGAGAAAGAAGTAATTATGTTTATATATTATTGTTTTTAATTTAAAGTTAATGTGTAAAGGATAATTATGTGATGATGTTGTCTTCTTACACTTGTGGAGCACACTCTGTATTTAATAGGCTTCTATGGGACCTGGTCCATGGAGGCAGATTGTTTGCAGAGTGTGTTTTACAAGTGTGTTGAGACAACATCATCACACGCTGTCCTTGTTGATTAGATTGATTTGTTTTTGTGATGTGATGTCCAAACGTGTTCTCCTAATACAAACCAACGACCATTACAATTATACCTGATGGCATATCACTGTGTTGATGCAAACAACATAGCTTAAACAAGAACATATGCTAACATATACTAATCCTTATGGCTTATTGGTATATCTGCATGTGCTTGTTAATTAAAGCAAATATTGTATTTATTTAAAAAGCCTGTATGCCATATTTTATTTGATGTGTTGACAACATTGAATACAGAAAATAAAGTGTATTTTTGGAATTTGCTTCATTATCTTGTTATCCTTTGCTGAAAGGTTTATCTAGGAACGCTCAGGAGCAGCAAAGAACCTAGCTTCTATCTGCTGATTGGTGGCTGCATATATATACCGATTGTCATTGCCTCACCCATGTGTTCACTTAGGAACCAGTAGTGTATTGATGCTCCTTCAACAAATTATACCAAGAGAATGAAACAAATTTTATAATAGAAGTAAAGTGGAAAGTTGTTTAAAATTGTATGTTCTACATAACTAATGAAAGATACATTTAGAGTTTCATATCCCTTTAATTTGAATTTCATGCTCACAGTGCTATATTATTTGGATAACAACAATGTTGAATCGATACTTGACACGATATTGAACATTTAAATAAATAATACATTTTAGGACATAGCATCTCTAAAAAGTATACATGATTTATTATATGTTACACAATTAAAATATACATTATATAGCATATGATATAGGTGAATGCAAATTGAAAAATTACTTCAAATACAAATGCTCATGTTTCGAAAATTACAATGTATACAATTAAACACATAAATTATTTGTTAAGGAGAAAATGTTGTTGACAAACATATCAAACAAGATGGAGTATATTCCTCGCAGAACATTCATGGATTATCACGTGCCTCAAAATATATTCAGGATCAACAACACATTGACTTTATTCGTTTCTTCCACAAGACAGTCATCAGTTTAAATATTTTAGATCTTTAATCATCTATGTTTCAACAATGTAAAAGATTGACACAATCTATAAACTCAGAAAATCATGGTTTTAAACTTGTGTTCTCATTCGCCAACATGGCGCATCTAATATCGCGGAACAACGTGATCCAATCAAATTACAGAATTTACATCTTTGCATGTGACGTCTTACGCAACATGGTGCATCCAATGTCGTGGAACAACTTGATCCAATCAATTTATGGAATTTACACCTTTGCATGTCAATAACAATTGTATTTCACATAATGTAACGCTAGATTACATAATATGATATGTGAAATATAATCCATTGTTGTTAATAAATATATATTTCATTAGAATAGTAAGATTAGGAAATATTTATTTAATTCCTGCTAGAAATATCTGGTATGTCACCCTGCTTGTGTCTCCTGGCTGCTTTTAAAACGTCCCTTGAATTCCTGCTAGAAATCTCTGGTATGCATTTTACCTGTAATCATCTTATAAGATACTCTGTATAACTTTAATGCATCCTGCCTTCCCCACCCCCCTCTAATTTGCAAGTGTGTAACTCTTGTCTGGCTAGCTAGACTGCTTGCAACCAGCTGCATAGAATCAGTTCATTACTCTCCCTGCTACATACAGCAGGCCAAAGGCTCATTTGAGCCATGGCTCTCTGATTCTAAGTGGCTCTGTTAGAAGTGGCAGAGTTACTCACTGGAGGTGGAAACAGCAGTCCCACTAACAGGTAAACTTACTAACTATACACCTACACAATGTTTTCTATGTCTTTTCTGCTCTCCCTGTCTGCCCTTCTACTAAAACTCACTGCATGTCCCTATAACAACAATCCCCAAATCCCCACACTATCCATATCTCACCCTCCCTTCTCTCATCCCCTATGCTGTCCTCTCATGAACTACTCTGTCTCCTTAGAAATACTTCCCCCTCTAACTCTCCTGTGTCTAGTCATACGCACTCCTACAAATTTCACTCTCACCTTCTGTCACTCTTACTGCTACTACTGCTTGCTGCTGGTGACGTCTCTCCTAACCCTGGCCCTGCAGCAATCAACACACTTTTACACTCTCTTTTGCACTGCAAAAACTCTAGGTCACGCAATACCAACAATCTCATCTCCATTAACACACAGCGCTTATTCCCTCTCTTTTCTTGTGCCCTCTGGAATGCTCACTCTGTCTGTAACAAACTTACAACTGTTCACGACCTGTTTGTTTCCAACGCTTTCAACCTTTTAGCAATTACTGAAACCTGGTTCCATCTCTCTCCTTTTCTTCCTTTGAAGTCCACTGAATTCGCCTGTTCTCCCCCTCTCTCTCAGAGTGGCAATTATCTATTGCCCCCTTGGACCAACCTCCCAATTCCTTGACAACTTTGCTGCCTGGCTTCCTTACTTTCTCTCTACAAATACACCTGCTCTAACTCTGGGGGACTTCAACATCCCCATTGACATCCCATCTGCCCCTGCTGCCTCTAAACTTCTCTCGCTCACTAACTCCTTCGGCCTCTTACAATCCACCCTATTCCCTACCCACTGCGATGGACACTCGATTGATCTGGTATTCTAATATCTCTGCTCTCTCTCTGATGTTGCCTGTCACCCATTTCCCATCTCAGACCACCATCTACTCACCTTTAATCTTAATATACAGGCTAAACCTACCTATCTGCACACTGTAGACCCTCCCCAACTCTCCAACTTTATTCAAATACTCCTCCCCCACACTTCCACAATATCCTGCCCTGACCTTGCCATAACCCACTATAACAATACTCTCTCCTCTGCACTTGACACTCTCGCTCCACCCCAAATTCGCAAAGCCCCATGTCGTCAGCTCCAGCCCTGGCACTGCCAGCTAACACGCCACCTACAAAAAAGCTCCCGCACTGCTGAACGTGCCTGGGGGAAATCCCGCTCTGAACCTGATTTCATGCACTATAAGTTAATTCTTTACACTTACACCTCTGCCCTTCACTTAGCTAAGCAAACCTACTTCTCTTATAGAAAATGATAAAAACAAAGAAGGCGCCACCATAGTGCGATGTCAGAGGTAAAAAACACGCCAGCCCAGCAGATAATAAACTACTTACAGAGTTTCAGACACTTGAGAAGTGTCACAAGCGCGTCCTGGACTCTTAGGAGTCGTCCAGCTAACTCACACTCCTGCAGTCTCGATCTCCAGTAGCTATCAATGAGTCAAGTCTTAAACTGGACGAAAGACAGCGTCTCTGGTGTAATTTCCTTGCCGCCAAGCTCTCCAAAAGGCTGTAGCCGAATACTACACCGGACAATCCTTCAGCACAGGATCAGAGCGCAAGGGTGCAAATGAATGAATAAAAGTTTGTGGCACAAAGTCTAGATTAAAAAGTTGAAAAGACTTCATTCATGTACAACACAATGTTTCTCGGTCTTCAGTGACCGTTTCCTTTAGTATATGTATATGCACCTGTGTGTATATGCACCTGTGAGTGTGAGTTAGCTGGACGACTCCTAAGAGTCAAGGACGCGCTTGTGACACTTCTCAAGTGTCTGAAACCCTGTAAGTAGTTTATTATCTGCTGGGCTGGCGTGTTTTTTACCTCTGACATCGCACTATGGTGGCGCCTTCTTTGTTTTTAGCATTTTCTGTAGATTCGTTCATCTTGGGCCACCAACAAGAGTTGTGAAGAAGCTGCCTGCCACTGCTCATTTAACCGATTATTAGCGGTTTGGGAGAGAGAGTAATTTACTCCAGATTGACACTAACTTTGGACATTATTTTTGTTCATCGCATTTGTTTGTTACTTTCTGCCACTATACACTTGTATTTATAATGCAAATGTGTATATCACCTCAATATCATTGCAAGTTGAGTTAACCTATACCCATCACACTGGTGTTTACATACACTTTTATATACACGTTAACAATATTCACTACACTCTGCAATAGGAGTTTTTTTGTGTGATTAACAGGAACTTTTGTAGTTTGGTTATTATACACACTGTTGGCGCACTGATTTTTTTATATTGCTAATTCTCTTCTCTTATATCCACTCACTCCTTAAACCCTGAAAGACTTGTCTCCATTTTCAACTCTATCCTCTACCCACCTGCACCACCCCCCTCATTTGCATTCAGTGCTCAAAACCTGGATGACTACTTTTTTAATAAAACATCATCCAAAGAAACATGCCAACACAAGCCTGCAATCTCCCAACATCACTCCCAGTCACCCCACTCTCTGCACCCTCCTCCCAATCACTGTGTCAGGGTGCCAGGAATCAGGAGACAAGAAGTGCAAAAATAATTACACCTTTATTAATAACAAAAAATAATAAAAAGTCCACAAGTCAAATAACAAGCCAGGAGTCAAAGCCAGAGCTGGTAGTCAGACGAGTCGAGTCAGGAGTCAAAGCGAGTAGTCATATAAGCCGAGTCAGGAGCCAAAGCGAGTAGTCAGACGAGCCAGAGTCAGGAACAAGGAGAACAGCAGAGTTAGGAACAAGCCAGGGATCAGGAACCAGGAGGGACGTCAGCCAGGTAATACACAGGAACTCACAAACAGGTCTGAGACAATGCAAGGGCAAAGCATACTGAACAGAGGCCCTTTAAATAATAAGTGATATCACAATTCTGAGACTGCAACCTGTCTCACATGGATGATGTACACCAGTCTGGCCGTAAGAGGGCATGCAAGAAATGAGCAGCATCACACACTCTGCACCAGACTCAGCAAGAGAGGTGAGTAAAATGGCTACCAGCAGCACATGGCAAACAAAGCAGGGAAAAAACCCTGACAGTACCCTCCCCTCAACGACCCATCCCCGTGGGAGGACAAAAGGGTTATTGGGGAAACGGGCATGGAAGGCACGGAGGAGGGCGGAGCATGAACATCAGAGGAGGGAACCCATGAACGCTCCTCCTGACCGTAGCCCCTCCAGTGAACCAAATACTGTACATGGCCCCTGGACATACGAGTGTCAATAATGCTGCTGACCTCATATTCTTCATGGTTGTCAACAGAGATAGAACAGTGACGAGGCAACACAATGGTAAACCGATTACAAACCAATGGTTTCAAGAGGGAGACATTAAAAACATTAGAGATACGCATTGCAGGAGGAAAGTCAAGAGCGTAGGCCACAGGATTGACCCGTCAGAGTATTAGAAAAAGACCAACATAATGGGGACCCAGTTTTATGGAAGGCACACAAAGGTTCAAGTTGCGGGAGGACAGCAAAACCCTCTCACCAACCTGGTAGGAAGGCACGGGCAGATGCCTACGATCAGCCTGGAACTTTTGACACTACATAGAATGATGAAGGCAATCCTGAATCTGCACCCACATGGAACGGAGTTGATGGAGATGCTTCTCCAAAGCCGAAATACCCTGAAACATGAATGAATCGGGCAACAAGGATGGTTGAAACCCATAATTCGCCATGAACAGGGATAACTGGGAGGAAGCATTAATAGCACTATTACGAGCAAACTCTGCCCAAGGTAACAGTTCAGACCAATTATTGTGGTGATCTGAGACATAGCAACAGAGGAACTATTCCAGGGCTTGATTAGACCGTTCCGCAGCCCCACTGGATTGAGGGTGATATGCCGAGGAGAAGGAAAGCTGAATCCCCATTGAGCACAAAAGGAACGCCAAAATCTGGAGACAAACTGGCTACCCCTGTCCGACACTATATCCTTGGGTAACCCATGTAAATGGAAGACCCCCCCGGGCAAAAATTGAAGCAAGCTCCTGAGCAGTAGGCAGCTTCTTCAAAGGAATGCAATGTGACATTTTAGAAAAACAGTCAACCACCATTAGGATAACAGTATTGCCATTGGAAACAGGGAGCTCAACAATGAAGTCCATGGAAAGATGTGTCCAAGGACACTCACCATTAGCAATAGGTTGAAGAAGACCCACATGAAGACGTAGAGGAGTCTTATTCTGTGCACAAACTGAGCAGGAGGCAACAAACGCAGCAACATCAGAAAAAAGACCTGGCCACCAGAATTGTCGAGTGACAGACCAAATCATTTGGTTATTGCCTGGGTGACCGGCGGCTTTAGGATAGTGGTAAGTGTGCAAAAGTTTAGTTAGAAGATTCTCAGGAACAAAGCACTTACCACTAGGTTTCTCAGGGGGTGTATTGGTTTGTGCAGCCAGGATCTCCTCCCCCAAGGGAGAAGTCAAATTAGTACGTATGGTAGCCAAAATGTGGTCAGGAGGTATAACTGGAGTAGGTACAGACTCCTTCTTGGACAGAGGCGAAAATTGTCGAGAGAGGGCATCAGCCCTAACATTCTTACTACCAGGCAGGTTGGAGAGCACAAAATTAAACCGAAACAAAAATAGCACCCATCTGGCCTGTTGGGACGACAAACGTTTAGCTTCAGATAGATAAGTTAAATTCTTGTGGTCAGTAAGAATGAGCACTGGTACGCTAGTACCCTTCAAGAAGATGCATCCATTCCTTGAGTGCCAAAATTATGGCCAGTAATAAAATTTCTATAGTAATTGTCGAAGCCCAAAAAACATTGAATAGAGCGAAGACCAACTGGGCGAGGCCACTGCAGAACTGCAGACAACTTGTCAGGATCCATGGAGAACCCTGCAACGGAGATTACATAATCTAGGAAGGTTACTTGTGTCTGATGAAACTCACATTTCTCGAGTTTACAAAACAGGCCGTTCTCACGTAGTCTCTGAAGTACCCGTGTGACATCAGAACGATGAGCCTCAAGTGTGGGTGAGTGTATGAGGATGTCGTCTAAGTACACCACAACACACTGTTGCAACATATCTCGTAGGACATCATTAATAAATTCCTGAAAAACAGCAGGAGCATTACATAGGCCAAAGGGCATTACAAGATATTCATAATGCCCGCTCCTGGTGTTAAATGCTGTTTTCCATTCGTGGCCCTCTTTGATACTAACGAGATTGTATGCTCCGCTCAAATCAAATTTAGAAAAGACCGTAGCTCCCTTGAGGCGGTCAAAGAGTTCCGTAAAGAGCGGAATAGGGTAAGCATTCTTAATGGTAAGACGATTAAGACCCCTATAATTGATGCATGGTCTTAACTCGCCACCCTTTATCTTCACAAAGAAGAAGCCATCCCCTGCAGGAGAGCAGGATTTGCGGATGATCCCCTCGGGACAGAGCATTGGCAACATACTCCTCCATAGCACAATTCTCCGCAACAGACAGAGGATACACCCGGTCCCGAGGAGGAATGGCTCTGGGTTGCAGGTCTATGGCACAATCGTAAGACCGGTGAGGAGGCAACCTACTGGCACGCACCTTGTCAAAAACATCTAGGAACTCTCGGTACTCCTCTGGCAATTGAGATACCAAAGAAGTGCACAAGACTTTGACTGGTTTCCAAAGACAAGTGGAAATACATTGCAGAGACCATGACAAAATTTCGGACCTGCGCCAGTCGACACTGGGATTGTGCTTTTAGAACCAGGGATAACCCAGAACAACCAGAAAATGCAGAGAGTTTATCACCTGGTACTGGAGAGTTTCAAAATGGAGAGCCCCAACAGTCATGGATAACGGAGCTGTTTCACGAGTAACAAGTGCAGGCTGAAAGGGCCTGCCATCAAGTCCCCAAGAGATATAGCTAGCTAGCATATGAAAAAGTCCCGAGGTATACCTCTCAGAGCAACACGCCAGTATAGCGGCGTTCCATCACTTTACTCACAGTGTCAGGCTGATGAAAATGACGTAGGAGGTGGGTGTGCTTGATATCCTAACACACCTCTTCTCTGATTGTATGGAGTACAGAAACCTCTATGCTACAGGCCGTCCTGCCTGTCAATCACTGGATGAGCTTTAAAGTATAATGTAGCGTAGCTTGTCAGCCTAAAAGCGGACTGAACATGAACGTCCAAAAGAACACAGTTCTGTGTCAAAATTGCTCCGTGGGGTATGTCCGGTCCAACCCATACAGGGAACTCCGTGAACGTTGCATCGGTTTAGTAGTACCTGGTGACTCTGGACCAGGAGGCATGGGAGGAGATGGAGGCATGGGTGAGAACAAACACATAGGAGACAACGAAACAGGAGGCTTCCGCAAGCGCTGCTTGAAAAAGGGCCTCTCTCTGAGTCTGATGTCAATTAGGATCAAAAAAGACACCAATGCCTTGAGATCCTCTGGTAAATCTCTGGCAGCAACTTCGTCTTTAATCGCATCAGAGAGCCCATGAAAGAAGGCATCAACAAGGGATTTATTGTTCCAACCTACCTCTGCGGCAAATGTATGGAACTCAATGGCATACTGAGCAACAGTTTGCGTACATTGCTGAATAGACATGAGTCGTTTAGCAGCAGAGGAGGAGCAAACTGGAACATTAAATACCATTCGAAAGGAGGCCACAAATTCAGGGTAATTTGAAATCACAGGTTTATTAGTCTCCCACAAGGGATGACATTAGGAAACACAGCGTAATATTTCTGACAATGATTTTAAAAATCGAATGATGTTTGATTCAATATAATCTTAAACTGACAGCTCAAAGGGATAGTCTACCTATCATGAACCTGATGCAGCAGAAATTAAATTTACCTTTTTACTGTCTTGCGATTTTCAGTGTTCTTTTTCCTTCTCTTGAATTTCAGTTTCATTAAGAAATGTCATGTTATATGCCAGCCCATTTTATAAAACCTGTATAGGGGACTGCAATCAGTCTTTCAAACTGCTAAACTGTCGTCTACGTCAGTTAGCTACACCGTCCCTTTAAAAGTATTGTCAACGCTATGACCTGCTACATATATGTTTATATAAACCTAGACATTTGCTGAAAGAGACAAGTGAATGGTTAAAACTCATTCTATATCTGAACATTTTAGCTATGATCTGCTACATATCTGTTTATATAAACCTAGACATTTGCTGAAAGTAAATGGTTAAACCTCATTCTATGGGGCCGATTTATGATGACCCGAATGGGGCCATATCGCCATGTTTTCGTGTGAGCCTTCAGACTCGCCGGAAACTGCAGTTAAGAAGCAGCGGTCTTAAGACCGCTGCTCCTTAACTGTATCTGCCGCCTCTGAGCGGCGTACAGCAATCAACCCGATCCTATACAATCGGGTTATTGACACCCCCTGCTAGCAACTGAATCTGCAGGGGGCAGCATTGTACAAGCAGTTCACTAGATTCAGCAATGACTGTCGGACATGATACGCTGCAATGTCTGCACATTTTAGCTATGACCTGCTACATATCTGCTTTGAGCTAAACCTAGACATTTGCTGAAAGACAATTAAATGGTTAAACAACATTCTATAGCTGCACATTTTGCACATTACACAAACACAACTGTTTGAAAACATTACAGTAACAACTGTCTAACTTCTTAACCATGCTGTGCACAAGTACTCACCAACGAGCCACCCATAGGGAAACTGTATGTTCTCAAACTGTTGCTAGAGTGAGGACTGCCTGAGGATAGGGGCATCATGACTAGCGCCCCCGAAATTCACAAACATGTTCATAATTCGCATCCGTGCATCGCAAATGAACTATACGTTCAAACGATCAAAGTGTTTGTGATTTCGGAAAGGACCCTCTTCTGCTGAAGCCCGCAGACCAACATGGGTGCAATCTATTGCTCGCAAAACATTGGGCATTTCAGATATTTGATAGAATTCCCTCTTGAGGTGTCTCCAATCGTCCTCATTTTGAGGGAATCCTATGAAAAGCCTACAAATTCTTTTCATGGCATTCAGAAACCTTTCAAAAACCACAGAGAAGGTGCCTTGAGAGAAGCCGGACAAGTAACCCTCTGTGGATTGAAAGCCTCCGGAGGCCAGGACATGTATGCAGCAAAATATCTTGGACATGCCAGGAATTGCAGTGCTCATATGTCTGCGTGGCTCCAGATAAGGCTTAAGTACAATGTAAAGGTTCAATAGCTGCTGCCTAGTGAGTCGATACTTGTCAAAAACCTCTGCATCACTCATGTTATCCAAGGTGAGCCTCACCCTGTGAACAGGAGGAGCCCTATAATTCTCAGGCGTTCCACATGCTCCTCTTCGAGACGCTGGGCACGCCTGAGTCTGTTGTAGATAACTTGTCCAACAACACCAACACAATCTAACTGGAGGTTGTCCATATTTGTAGAGCCAAGCATCACAAGCCAAATAGCAGAGCAAACAAGCAATGAGTAACAAGGTATTCAAACACAAAAAAGCGATCTGATACAATGTCAGTCATAAGGGACGTATTGGACATGGTGTTTGGGTGATTTATAGTGCAAAATGTCCAATGGTAGCGTGTTTGTAATGATTGCTGATTGTATACACTTGATTGTATCTGAGCGGCGCAAATGCTTTCAAAGTGGGCGTTTTTTTGTGTGTTTGTTGAAAATTAGTTTTTCCCCAATAGATCGTAATGTGAAAGTGTTAAAGTGTAAAATATAACATATACAGTGTATCTTCATGTTTGTTCATATACGTAACAAATAGTAAACGCGATGTTATATTAAAAACCACAAGTCCACGCTCAAATGATTCAAAGTACATACTTGTCTATAATGTGTGCATAGACATGGCATATAATCGGATTGAGCAATGTTGCTGCAATATTGTTGCAAAACGATAAAGTAATGGTTGACATATAATATTATATATATATATATATGATTGTCGAGATTTAAATATTTTACGTGTATTATTGAAATCGCAATAATAATGAAGATCTTCCAAACCTGTCGTCTACGTATATGTAAGATTGAGTGAGAAACTGATAAAAGAGGCAGTAAAGTCCTAATGATATAATCCCTATGGTTGAAGCTTAGAATGATAGCATATTAGCTACATGCCTGTCTACTTTCCAAATCTTCGTTCTCTTGTTCTAGTTTGTTAGTTTATTATTGTGTGATGATTAAAAAGATAAATGTGTTTTGTTGTTGTCTGATGAGTGTTATGTACATATATGTATGTATTGTGATTATCTCCCACATATATTCATTTATATAAAGCAGTATAACATTGTTGTTCCTTCAAAAAAAGCGACAAATAGAATATTTTCTAATGATATATTTGAATTAGACTAAATTCCTAATGGTATATTATGTTTAAATCCTGATCTTAAAGGGACACTAAAGCCAGTCAACTGCGGTGTACCGCAAGGCTATTTGCTGAGTCCCACCCTCTTCAACATCTACATGGCCCCTCTCGCCGCCATCATCCGACGCCACAACCACAACATTGTCTCCTACACTGACGACACCCAGTTAATCATCTCACTCACCCGAGATCCCACCACCGCCAAAAGGAACGTCCACGAAGGCCTGACAGCAGTCGTCGCCTGGATGAATGACAACCGGCTCAAACTGAACACAGACAAAACCGAAGTCCTCCTCCTTGGACCCAATAAATCCACATGGGATGACTCCTGGTGGCCCACAGCCCTTGGTCACCCTCCAACCCCAACCAACCATGTACGAAATCCAGGCTTCATCCTGGACTCTTACCTCTCCATGGACCGACAAATCAATGCCATCACCTCAACATGCTTCCACATTCTTCACCTGCTACAAAAAAACTTCAAGTGGATCCCTACCAAAACCTCGTCAACAGCCGGTTGGACTACGGGAATGCACTCTACGCCGGCTCCACCATAAAACTCCAAAAGAGACTCCAACGTATCCAGAACGCCTCAGCCAGACTCATCCTCAACATCCCTCACCAATGCCACATCACCGAACACCTAAGGAAACTTCACTGGCTCCCTATCAACAAGAGAATCACCTTCAAGCTCCTAAACCATGCGTTCAAGGCCATACACAACATCGGACCCGAATACATCAACCATCGCGTAAATTTCTACACCCCCGCCAGACAACTCCAATCAGCCGAGCACTCGCAGTCATCCCCCGCATCAGCAAATCCACAGCGGGCAGAAGATCATTCTCCCACATGGCAGCAAAGACATGGAACACCCTCCTGCTGAACCTCAGACAATCCACCTCCTCTACAAAGTTTAGAAAGGACCTTAAAACCTGGCTCTTTGACTGAACGTTGATCCCCTCCCCCTCCTCCTATCCGCTTTCCCTTGAGACCCTCACGGGTGATTAAAATTGCATATTCTTTCTGAATAATGGAATATAATGGAATGGGTTTTATGTCCCTTTAAATATGCGTTAATTCTTGAAAATGATTTCCTATTTGTCATGATACAATTGATCGTGATTTATACTTGATGTCATGTAATTTCCTAAATGATTTTGACCTTGTACTGATGTACACACATGTAAAACACATAGCTATAGTGCCAAATAGTATATTTTGTGATCTATTTGTCATTGCGGGACCTACGCAAGAATTTATAAATTATTGCAAACCGTAGGCCGCCCGTATTAAGAGTTTAAATATAGAAAATTATTGCGTGCATTACGGAAAGAGGCCGATCGCGTGCACAAGCACGTATTCCACGTAGAAGCCAATGGAGGAGAGAAATAGAAAAAAAAAGCTTCAAACACTTAGTGACATGTCATTCTGTGAAATAGTACATGAAATCGTGATAATTTCATATTGCAAAAATGATTTGTGTACGTAATCTGCTTTATGTATGTACTGTATGTGATGATATTTGTACAGAGATCTAGCTAAATGAGTGTATGTTCATGTATGTATCTATGTCAGTCAATGTAAAAAGGATTTGTGTGCATTTTTTTTCTAACACCCGAGATCTCATATCTTTGATCTGTTATAATTTTTATTTGAAATATTTTATTAAAAATTAATTTATTGTACAGTGTTTGTATGAGTCTAAGTGTACTTTGTATAATATTTTTGAAGTGATTAGTGAAAGATTTTGGTTGCGATATATCAATAACTACTGGTCTTGGATAGCGTTATGGTTTTGTGCGTAAATGGGGATTTTTGTTGCGCTATGGAGGTTTTTTTAAACCTTGTAATGGATGCGTTATGGAAATTGATGCGTTATGGGCCATAACGCTACAATTTGAGTCATAACAAACATCTTGTAATCTAGCCGAAAATCAGAAAACAAGGTGTTCATTTGTTCAGTGTCTTTAATGAAAGACACAGACAAATATTATAATGACAAGGTTTTGCTGTCCATTGAACAACAGAATAAAATAGCAATGTGTTGCAGCAAAGTTATTTGAGCTCTGGTCATTTCTATATGAGCTCAACTATATCACTATTAAAATATAGAAAAATAACTCATTGTGTAGTTCATTAACAAATCTAGACAGGCCCGAAGGCTTGTTTTCCCACAGAAAACCTCTAAATTACATTATTTTCAATGCAGCAAAGGATTCTGGGTAAGATATGCAAATTAAGTACACAATGACACACCTTTTTACTTCAGTCTGCTTTTCAGCAGATTCCCTTTACGCCAAAGTATAGCTGTTCACACAGCTTATAAACTTAGCTAGGGTTAGTGCAGTGATTCATAACCATCCCAGGACAGACTGTTTCGTAGTTGTTGCTACTCATCAGCTGGGAGGTTTGAATCACTGCTGGGTGAAGTTGATTCCGGGCAGAATACAACAACATTTTATATAAGGGGGAGATAAAAGGTGAGTTTAAAATTCTCCACTACGCACAAAATATAGAAAAATAAAATAAAAAAACTATTACAATAATAATAACAAAAATGTGCCTTAAATGTGATCTGACTTTAAATTTTAACACAGCAGTGAGGTACTATGTCTCCTGAGCTACATGAATGCTAGATAAGTGGTTTAAGTAGTTTTATATACCATTATGACATAATTAGGTATCTTAAAGGGCCAGTAAACCTAGAAAATAATGTTATATAATTCTGCACATAGTGCAGAATTATATAACATTAGCTTAGCACCAGATTTCTAAAGTGAAAGGTTAAATAGATATCTTGCAAAGAAAACAGAACGCCGTTCCTGGCTCTACTGAGCGGGTCTGTTTTCTTCTCCAAAGTGCATCGTGGGCACGCTGTCTAGTCACAGCGTGCCCGATCGCGCTATTAAACTCAATTTAGATCGCTCCCACTCTGGTCTGGTAGCGGGCTACATTGAGTTTAATAGCGTGATCGGGCCGGCTGTGATTAGACAGCGTGCCCAGATGAGCTTAGGAGAAGAAAACAGACCTGCTCAGTAGAGCCAGGAGCAGCGTTCTGTTTTCTTTGCGAGATATCTATTTAACCCATCACTTTAGACATCTGGCGCTAAGCTAATGTTATATAATTCTGCACTATGTGCAGAATTATATAACATTATTTGCTAGGTTTACTGGCCCTTTATGGTTCTACACCCTAAAGTATGGAGAATGCTAACAAAGATTGTACATTATGTGCAAAGTACTCTGGCAAACAGCTGATAAGTGTTCATTGTATTCACAGATGGTGCAGGAACACCCTTTCAAAAGTTCTGAGATTGCTCTCTCTCTCCCACCCTTCACCAAGTGGTTGACTTCTGCTGTTTCCTCTTGTTTTTTATTTTAAGTTAATACTGCAGTACTGAAATGTTCATTATCTGTGACAGTTTCAACAGGAAAAATAAACTGTTTTAAAAGCAAAAAACATAATTTATGCTTACCTGATAAATTTATTTCTCTTGTGGTGTATCCAGTCCACGGATCATCCATTACTTGTGGGATATTCTCCTTCCCAACAGGAAGTTGCAAGAGGATCACCCACAGCAGAGCTGCTATATAGCTCCTCCCCTAACTGCCATATCCAGTCATTCAACCGAAACTAGCCAAGAAAGGAGAAACCATAGGGTGCAGTGGTGACTGTAGTTTAAAATTTAGACCTGCCTTAAAAGGACAGGGCGGGCCGTGGACTGGATACACCACAAGAGAAATAAATTTATCAGGTAAGCATAAATTATGTTTTCTCTTGTTAGGTGTATCCAGTCCACGGATCATCCATTACTTGTGGGATACCAATACCAAAGCTAAAGTACACGGATGAAGGGAGGGACAAGGCAGGTACTTAAAAGGAAGGGACCACTGCCTGTAGAACCTTTCTCCCAAAAATAGCCTCCGAAGAAGCAAAAGTATCAAATTTGTAAAATTTTGAAAAGGTATGAAGCGAAGACCAACTCGCCGCTTTGCAAATCTGTTCAACAGAAGCCTCATTTTTAAAGGCCCAGGTGGAAGCCACAGCTCTAGTAGAATGAGCTGTAATCCTTTCAGGGGGCTGCTGTCCAGCAGTCTCATAGGCTAAGCATATTACGCTCCGAAGCCAAAAAGAAAGAGAGGTTGCCGAAGCCTTTTGACCTCTCCTCTGTCCAGAGTAAACAACAATCAGGGAAGATGTTTGACGAAAATCTTTAGTCGCTTGTAAGTAAAACTTTAAAGCACGGACTACGTCCAAATTATGTAAAAGACGTTCCTTCTTTGAAAAAGGATTACTACACAATGATGGAACAACAATCTCTTGATTGATATTCTTGTTGGAAACTACCTTAGGTAAAAACCCAGGTTTTGTACGCAGAACTACTTTATCTGTATGGAAAATCAGATAAGGAGAATCACATTGTAAAGCAGATAACTCAGAGACTCTACGAGCCGAGGAAAAAGCCATCAAAAACAGAACTTTCCAAGATAAAAGTTTGATATCAATGTAATGAAGGGGTTCAAACGGAACTCCTTGAAGAACCTTAAGAACCAAGTTTAAGCTCCATGGAGGAGCAACAGGTTTAAACACAGGCCTAATTCTAACCAAAGCCTGACAAAATGCCTGGACGTCTGGAACCTCTGCCAGACGCTTGTGCAAAAGGATAGACAGAGCAGAAATCTGTCCCTTTAAAGAACTAGCTGTTAATCCTTTATCCAAACCCTCTTGGAGAAAGGACAATATCCTAGGAATCCTAACCTTACTCCATGAGTAATTCTTGGATTCACACCAATGAAGATATTTGCGCCATATCTTATGGTAGATTTTCCTGGTTACAGGCTTTCGTGCCTGTATTAAGGTATCAATGACTGACTCGGAGAAGCCACGCCTTGATAAAATCAAGCGTTCAATCTCCAGGCAGTCAGTCTCAGAGAAATTAGATTTGGATGATTGAAAGGACCTTGTAGTAGAAGGTCTTGTCTCAGAGGCAGAGGCCAAGGTGGAAAGGATGACATGTCCACCAGGTCTTCATACCAGGTCCTGCGTGGCCACGCAGGCGCGATCAAGATCACCGATGCTCTCTCCTGTTTGATTTTGGCAATCAGTCGAGGGAGCAGAGGAAACGGTGGAAACACATAATCCAGGTTGAAGAACCACGGTGCTGCTAGAGCATCTATCAGCGTCGCTTCTGGGTCCCTGGACCTGGATCCGTAACAAGGAAGCTTGGCGTTCTGGCGAGACGCCATGAGATCCAATTCTGGTGTGCCCCAACGATAAACCAATTGAGCAAAAACCTCCGGATGGAGTTCCCACTCCCCCGGATGAAAAGTCTGACGACTTAAAAAATCCGCCTCCCAGTTCTCTACCCCTGGGATATGGATCGCTGATAGATTGCAAGAGTGAGTCTCTGCCCAGCGAATTATCTTGGAGACTTCTAACATCGCTAGGGAGCTCCTGGTCCCCCCTTGATGGTTGATGTAAGCCACAGTCGTGATGTTGTCCGACTGAAATCTGATGAACCTCAGGGTTGCTAACTGAGGCCAAGCTAGAAGAGCATTGAATATTGCTCTTAACTCCAGAATATTTATTGGGAGGAGTTTCTCCTCCTGAGTCCACGATCCCTGAGCCTTCAGGGAATTCCAGACTGCACCCCAACCTAGAAGGCTGGCATCTGTTGTTACAATTGTCCAATCTGGCCTGCGAAAGGTCATACCTATGGACAGATGGACCCGAGATAGCCACCAGAGAAGAGAATCTCTGGTCTCTTGATCCAGATTTAGCAGAGGGGACAAATCTGTGTAATCCCCATTCCACTGACTGAGCATGCAAAATTGAAGCGGTCTGAGATGTAGGCGCGCAAATTGCACTATGTCCATCGCCGCTACCATTAAGCCGATCACTTCCATGCACTGAGCCACCGAAGGGCGCGGAATGTAGTGAAGAACACAGCAGGAATTTAGAAGCTTTGATAACCTGGACTCCGTCAGGTAAATTTTAATTTCTACAGAATCTATCAGAGTTCCTAGGAAGGAAACCCTTGTGAGGGGTGATAGAGAACTCTTTCCCTCGGTCACTTTCCACCCATGCGACCTCAGAAATGCCAACACTATGTCCGTATGAGATTTGGCAATTTGGAAGTTTGACGCCTGTATCAGGATGTCGTCTAGATAAGGGGCCACTGCTATGCCCCGTGGTCTTAGGACCGCCAGAAGAGACCCCAGAATCTTTGTAAAAATTCTTGAGGCTGTAGCTAACCTGAAGGGAAGAGCCACAAACTGGTAATGCCTGTCTAGAAAGGCAAACCTTAGGAACCGATGATGATCTTTGTGAATCGGTATGTGAAGGTAAGCATCCTTCAAATCCACTGTGGTCATGTACTGACCCTCCTGGATCATAGGTAGGATTGTCCGAATAGTTTCCATTTTGAACGATGGAACTCTGAGGAATTTGTTTAAGATCTTTAGATCCAAAATTGGTCTGAAGGTTCCCTCTTTTTTGGGAACCACAAACAGATTTGAATAAAATCCCTGTCTTTGTTCCATCTGTGGAACTGGATGGATCACTCCCATTATTAGGAGGTCTTGCACACAGCGTAAGAATGCCTCTTTCTTTATCTGGTTTACAGATAATCTCGAAAGGTGAAATCTCCCTTGTGGGGGGGAAGCTTTGAAGTCCAAAAGATATCCCTGAGATATGATCTCCAACGCCCAGGGATCCTGAACATCTCTTGCCCACGCCTGGGCGAAGAGAGAAAGTCTGCCCCCTACTATATCCGTTGCCGGATAGGGGGCCGTTCCTTCATGCTGTCTTAGAGGCAGCAGCAGGCTTTCTGGCCTGCTTGCCTTTGCTCCAGGCCTGGTTAGATTTCCAGGCCGGCTTGGATTGCGCAAAAGTTCCCTCTTGTTTTGTAGCAGAGGAAGTTGATGCTGCACCTGCCTTGAAGTTTCGAAAGGCACGAAAATTAGACTGTTTGGCCCTTGATTTGGCCCTGTCCTGAGGAAGGGTATGACCCTTACCTCCAGTAATGTCAGCAATAATTTCCCTCAAACCAGGCCCGAATAGGGTCTGCCCCTTGAAGGGAATGTTAAGTAATTTAGACTTTGAAGTCATGTCAGCTGACCAAGATTTAAGCCATAGCGCCCTACGCGCCTGGATGGCGAATCCAGAATTCTTAGCCGTTAGTTTAGTCAAATGAACAATGGCATCAGAAACAAAAGAATTAGCTAGCTTAAGTGTTCTAAGCTTGTCAAGTATTTCAGTCAATGGAGTAGCTGTCTGAAAGGCCTCTTCCAGAGACTCAAACCAGAACGCCGCAGCAGCAGTGACAGGAGCAATGCATGCAAGGGACTGCAGGATAAAACCTTGTTGAATAAACATTTTCTTAAGGTAACCTTCTAATTTTTTATCCATTGGATCTGAAAAAGCACAACTGTCCTCGACAGGGATAGTGGTACGCTTTGCTAAAGTAGAAACTGCTCCCTCCACCTTAGGGACCGTCTGCCATAAGTCCCGTGTGGTGGCGTCTATTGGAAACATTTTTCTAAAAATAGGAGGGAGGGGAAAACGGCACACCGGGTCTGTCCCACTCCTTAGTAATAATTTCTGTAAACCTTTTAGGTATTGGAAAAAACGTCAGTACACACCGGCACCGCATAGTATTTATCCAGTCTACACAATTTCTCTGGCACTGCAATTGTGTCACAGTCATTCAGAGCAGCTAAAACCTCTCCAAGCAACACCCGGAGGTTCTCAAGCTTAAATTTAAAAGTAGACATATCTGAATCAGGTTTCCCCGAGTCAGAGACGTCACCCACAGACTGAAGCTCTTCCTCAGCTTCTGCATATTGTGACGCAGTATCAGACATGGGCCTTAAAACATCTGCGCGCTCTGTATTACGTCTAACCCCAGAGCTATCACGCTTTCCTCTGAATTCAGGCAGTCTGGCTAATACCGCTGACAGGGTATTATCCATGATTGCCGCCATGTCCTGCAAAGTAATCGCTATGGGCGTCTTTGATGTACTTGGCGCCATTTTAGCGTGAGTCCCTTGAGCGGGAGTCAAAAGGTCCGACACGTGGGGAGAGTTAGTCGGCATGACTTCCCCCTCGTCAGAATCCTCTGGTGATAATTATTTTAAAGATAACAGCTGATCGTTATTGTTTAAAGTGAAATCAATACATTTAGTACACATTCTCCTATGGGGTTCCACCATGGCTTTTAAACATAATGAACAAGGAGTTTCCTCTATGTCAGACATGTTTATACAGACTAGCAATGAGACTAGCAAGCTTGGAAAACACTTTAAATCAAGTTAACAAGCAATATAAAAAAACGTTACTGTGCCTTTAAGAGAAATAAATTTTGCCAAAATTTGAAATAACAGTGAAAAAAGGCAGTTAAACTAACGAAATTTTTACACCCACTTGCAAATGGATGATTAACCCCTTAATACAAAAAACAGATTAACAAAACGAAAAATATGTTTTTTAAACAGTCATAACAACTGCCACAGCTCCTACTTTTGAAGCCTTTTGAGCCCTTCAGAGATGTCCTATAGCATGCAGGGGACTGCTGAGGGAAGCTGAATGTCACAGTTTGTAATTTTAACTGCACCAACTATAACTTTTATACTATAACAGTGGAAAGCCTCAGGAAACTGTTTCTAGGCAAAAATAAAGCCAGCCATGTGGAAAAAACTAGGCCCCAATAAGTTTTATCACCAAAGCATATATAAAAACGATTAAACATGCCAGCAAACGTTTTAAATTGCACATTAATCAGAGTATATACCTCTGATAGCAAGCCTGATACTAGTCGCTATTAAATCACTGTATTTAGGCTTTAACTTACATTAATCCGGTATCAGCAGCATTTTCTAGCAAATTCCATCCCTAGAAAAACTTAACTGCACATACCTTATTGCAGGATACCCTGCACGCCATTCTCCCTCTGAAGTTACCTCACTCCTCAGACATATGTGAGAATAGCAGTGGATCTTAGTTACTTCTGCTAAGATCATAGAAAAACGCAGGCAGATTCTTCTTCGAAATGCTGCCTGAGATAAAATAGCACAACTCCTGTACCATTTAAAAACAATAAACTTTTGATTGAAGAAAAAACTAACTATATTTTACCACTTTCCTCTTACTACCTCCAGCTATGTTGAGAGCTTGCAAGAGAATGACTGGGTATGGCAGTTAGGGGAGGAGCTATATAGCAGCTCTGCTGTGGGTGATCCTCTTGCAACTTCCTGTTGGGAAGGAGAATATCCCACAAGTAATGGATGATCCGTGGACTGGATACACCTAACAAGAGAAAGAGTTATTTTTTAATGCGTTATTACAGTTCAGCAAGTAAATCTGTAGTAACATTAAAAGGGAGAAACTGTTACATTAAAATGTCCCTTTACGATACATATTAAGGATTAAGTGTAGGACCAGTACGGCGTCATCATTTTCTGCTACTTGATCCTTCTTTTCTTATTTAAATCAAATTTTTACAGATTTTCTTCTCTTTCTGCCCTGGGCATAGTACAGGCCATGTAAAGATGGAGGTTTCCTTCTTACCCTGCTAAATTATAGCTCTTGATATCTTAAAAAGCATCACCTGTTTAACCCTTTGCCTGCTGATTCTGTACCTTACCAGCCATATTGTGTACCGACTGCCTGCTCCTGACTACTCTTTTGCTTAAACCTTGGAGAGTACAACTCGCTCTGAACTTTTCCCCTGGAGTTATACTTACTAGTCTTGTCCTGGTCCTTAACCAGTGCGTTGGGCAAGTGTTTATATGTACATCCTGGACGGACATTTTGTCACTTTTCATATACTGAGCAGTTTATTATTTCAGCCATATAGAATCAGTCCTGGACTAGACCCAATTGCTAGAGTGAATATATCACACACACACTAGCACACTGAGTGAGAAAAACCCAGGACGTGACCCACTCAGTAATAAGAAAGCTATAATGCAGAATACGCAGAACTGATTACAGAAGATGCAGAGGAATACAGGGGAGCTGTGTACTGAATTCTATGAGACAGGAAGCTGAGAGCAGGCAAAGCAGAGAACAATAAATCCTTAAGGCAGGCAAAGTTTAGTCCTTGAAAGTGGTCAGGCAACGCAGAGGTCAGTATCACTTTATGGCAGGCAGAGGGTAATCCAAGAGAGTGGTCAGGCAAAGCAGAGGTCAGTAGCACTATATGGCAGACAAAAGGTAAGCAGGCACAAAGGTACACAAGACAAAAAACACGTAACTAGGATACAGGAAGAATCTAACAAACGGCCCAGAAGATTCGTCCGGCCAGAGAGACTGTGTCCCGTTGCTAGGCAACATGAGGCTATCGAGAGGAGCAGACAGATCTGGGACCCTCGGCGATGATCGGATCTATGACATATTATTAACTCATTCCTGCCAGACACAAAGAAAACCATGCAGAAGTGATTATCTGTTGTAAAAATTTCTATCTATTTAGAAAGCATGTGATTGGCAAGGCCTCATGAAACGTATCTGTCAGAACTGGCTGCCCTCAAAATGCTGCTTCCCTAGGCACAGGGTTTGTATGTACTGAAGGCTGGCACAAAAGTGAATTTTGAATATTTTTGTAATTGAAAGACATTTCCATATTTGCCAAAATTTGAAAAGAAAACCCCCCCACAGGGACACCTAAGAGCAGAGCCACACTCATTTATGGTTTGAATAGCTCAGATCCACCCCAATCTAACATCAAAAATACTAGTAGTATAATTTAGCCATACTGATTGCTTAATGTAGGCACGGGTGGGTCTAGAACCTAATATTGGGGTGCTAACAAAGGTGAAGACACAGCACACATATTATATGGAGCCCTTTTCAACTAAATAGGCGTGCTACACATGCATTTGGAGGTGCATTGCACCCTTGGAATCCCCATAGAACGGCTTCTAAATTTAGGACTTTTCTATTTGTTCTTTTTAATTCTCATCAAACAATGTACAAAGGTGTAAAGAAGAAAAATAAATAAATAACAAAACAAAAAAAGGAGAACAATATCAGGTTTAAAGGGAGAGTAAAGTCAAAATTAAACTTTCATGATTCAGATAGGGCTTTCCACTTTACTTTTATCATCATTTTTTTTTCTTGGTATTCTTTGTTGAAAGCTAAACCTAGGTAGGCTCATATGCTAATTTCTAAGCTCTTAAAGGCCACCTCTTTTCTCAGTGCGTTTTAACAGTTTTTCACAGCTATACAGCGCTTGTTCATGTCTAACATATAGATAACACTGTGCTCTCTCCTGTGGAGTTATTTATGAGTCAGCACTGAATGGCTTAAATGCAAGTCTGTCAAAAGAACTGAGATAGGGGGCAGTCTGTAAAGGCTTAGATACAAGGTAATCACAGAGGTAAAAAGTGTATTAATCTAACAGTGTTAGTTATGCAAAACTAGGGAATGGGTAATAAAGGGATTCTCCTCTATCTTTTTAAACAATAACAATTCTGGAGTCGACTGTCCCTTTAAACTTGTTTGAATAATCAGCTCCTTAAAATTCAAAATGCGGAACAGACCATTCCAAAAGCTTTGCAAAAGGAACAAATTTCAAGCATTTGTCAAAAACCAAAGTGAAGGACAGAAAAGAATTCGGGTACCCAGTCTCCAGAATTCTTGTATGCAATTTATGAGAAGATTTTATAACAAAATGAGGAATCATATTAAGCATAATTACTCAAATAAACTTATAGAATTGTAATCACATACTAGGAAATAAAGTAAGCCAATATTATAAATTAGGTTTGTCTTGTTACTATACAAACATTAATAAAATAAATAACTTGTCCATTCTAAAGGGGAAAATGGTTAACAAATGGGATTCTCATATCTCCGACTTATAAATGTGATTGTCTTTACGATTGTGTTTGGTGTACCAGTAACTAAAGATGGATGAAGGTTAAGCAACATTCGAATACTGAAACAGATTTTAACACATTTGTTCGTTAGTTTGAATTACGAATGTTTGTACAACATTCTAGCATTCATTTTCTGTAATAGTATTTCTAATGCTTTCTTTAAATGTAATATGTAATATTCAATTCGAATTTTTCTAATAATTCGATTCAAATTATGCAATATTCGAATTTGAAAATTCAATTCTATGTATTTATAATAGTGTGCACAAACAATGGGTTGCACACAGATAATATGGGGATGCCCTATATAGTTTATATTATAGTGTACATTCAGGCTAGAGTGCTCGTGCATATACAAAGTTTACAGAGTTAATTCAAAAGTTTGACAAAAAAGTATGCACATATGTAGCACTTATGTCTCCCCTTATGTCGAATACATCATTGTGCAAGGGGTAGAAAACCTACGGCTAGATTTGGAGTTTTGTCAGTAACGACCCGAAAATCTAACGCCGGCTTTTTTATGGCCAAACCATAAAAATAACTCTGGTATTGAGAGTCCACATAAAGGCTGCGTTAGGCTCCAAAAAAGGAGCGTAGAGCATATTTAACGCAGCTTCAACTCTTGATACCAGAGTTGCTTACGCAAGCGGCCAGCCTCAAAAACGTGCTCGTGCACGATTCTCCCATAGAAAACAATGGGGCTGTTTGAGCTGAAAAAAAACCTAACACTCGCAAAAAAGCCGCGTTCAGCTCCTAACGCAGCCCCATTGTTTGCTATGCGGAAACACTTCCTACGTCTGCACCTAACACTCTAACATGTACCCCGAGTCTAAACACCCCTAACCTTACACTTATTAACCCCTAATCTGCCGTCCCCGCTATCGCTGACCCCTGCATATTATTATTAACCCCTAATCTGCCGCTCCGTAAACCGCCGCTACTTACATTATCCCTATGTACCCCTAATCTGCTGCCCTAACATCGCCGACCCCTATATTATATTTATTAACCCCTAATCTGCCCCCCACAACGTCGCCTCCACCTGCCTACACTTATTAACCCCTAATCTGCCGAGCGGACCTGAGCGCTACTATAATAAAGTTATTAACCCCTAATACGCCTCACTAACCCTATAATAAATAGTATTAACCCCTAATCTGGCCTCCCTAACATCACCAACACCTAACTTCAATTATTAACCCCTAATCTGCCGACTGGAGCTCACCGCTATTCTAATAAATGTATTAACCCCTAAAGCTAAGTCTAACCCTAACACCCCGCCTAAGTTAAATATAATTTACATCTAACGAAATTAATTATCTCTTATTAAATAAATTATTCCTATTTAAAGCTAAATACTTACCTGTAAAATAAATCCTAATATAGCTACAATATAAGTTATAATTATATTATAGCTATTTTAGGATTAATATTTATTTGACAGGCAACTTTGTAATTATTTTAACCATGTACAATAGCTATTAAATAGTTAAGAACTATTTAATAGTTACCTAGTTAAAATAATTACAAAATTACCTGTAAAATAAATCCTAACCTAAGTTACAATTAAACCTAACACTATACTATCATTAAATTAATTAAATAAAATACCTACAATTAAACCTAACACTACACTATCAATAAATAAATTAAATACAATTCCTACAAATAACTACAATGAAATAAACTAACTAAAGTACAAAAAATAAAAAAGAACTAAGTTACAAAAAATAAAAAAATATTTACAAACATAAGAAAAATATTACAACAATTTTAAACTAATTACACCTACTCTAAGCCCCCTAATAAAATAATAAAGACCCCCAAAATAAAAAATGCCCTACCCTATTCTAAATTACTAAAGTTCAAAGCTCTTTTACCTTACCAGCCCTGAACAGGGCCCTTTGCAGGGCATGCCCCAAGAAGTTCAGCTCTTTTGCCTGTAAAAAAAAACATACAATACCCCCCCCCAACATTACAACCCACCACCCACATACCCCTAATCTAACCCAAACCCCCCTTAAATAAACCTAACACTAAGCCCCTGAAGATCATCCTACCTTGTCTTCACCTCACCGGGTATCACCGATCCGTCCTGGCTCCGATATCTTCATCCAACCCAAGCGGGGGCTAGACATCCACTGAAGAAGTCCAGAAGAGGGTCCAAAGTCTTCATCCTATCCGGGAAGAAGAGGCGATCCGGACCGGCAACCATCTTGATCCAAGCGGCATCTTCTATCTTCATCCGATGACGACCGGCTCCATCCTGAAGACCTCCACCGCGGACCCATCTTCTTCCGGCGACGTCCAACTGAAGAATGACGGTTCCTTTAAGGGACGTCATCCAAGATGGCGTCCCTCGAATTCCGATTGGCTGATAGGATTCTATCAGCCAATCGGAATTAAGGTAGGAATATTATGATTGGATGATGGAATCAGCCAATCAGAATCAAGTTCAATCCGATTGGCTGATCCAATCAGCCAATCAGATTGGGCTCGCATTCTATTGGCTGATCGGAACAATCATCAGCCAATCGGAATTCGAGGGACGCCATCTTGGATGACGTCCCTTAAAGGAACCGTCATTCTTCAGTTGGACATCGCCGGAAAAAGATGGGTCCGCGGTGGAGGTCTTCAGGATGGAGCCGGTCGTCATCGGATGAAGATAGAAGATGCCGCTTGGATCAAGATGGTTGCCGGTCCGGATTGCCTCTTCTTCCCGGATAGGATGAAGACTTTGGACCCTCTTCTGGACTTCTTCAGTGGATGTCTAGCCCCCGCTTGGGTTGGATGAAGATATCGGAGCCAGGACGGATCGGTGATACCCGGTGAGGTGAAGACAAGGTAAGATGATCTTCAGGGGCTTAGTGTTAGGTTTATTTAAGGGGGGTTTGGGTTAGATTAGGGGTATGTGGGTGGTGGGTTGTAATGTTGGGGGGGGGTATTGTATGTTTTTTTTTTACAGGCAAAAGAGCTGAACTTCTTGGGGCATGCCCCGCAAAGGGCCCTGTTCAGGGCTGGTAAGGTAAAAGAGCTTTGAACTTTAGTAATTTAGAATAGGGTAGGGCATTTTTTTATTTTGGGGGTCTTTGTTATTTTATTAGGGGGCTTAGAGTAGGTGTAATTAGTTTAAAATTGTTGTAATATTTTTCTTATGTTTGTAAATATTTTTTTACTTTTTGTAACAGTTATTTTTTATTTTTTGTACTTTAGTTAGTTTATTTCATTGTAGTTATTTGTAGGAATTGTATTTAATTTATTTATTGATAGTGTAGTGTTAGGTTTAATTGTAGGTAATTGTAGGTATTTTATTTAATTAATTTAATGATAGTATAGTGTTAGGTTTAATTGTAACTTAGGTTAGGATTTATTTTACAGGTAATTTTGTAATTATTTTAACTAGGTAACTATTAAATAGTTCTTAACTATTTAATAGCTATTGTACCTGGTTAAAATAATTACAAAGTTGCCTGTCAAATAAATATTAATCCTAAAATAGCTACAATGTAATTATAATTTATATTGTAGCTATATTAGGATTTATTTTACAGGTATTTATCTTTAAATAGGAATAATTTATTTAATAAGAGTTAATTAATTTCGTTAGATGTAAATTATATTTAACTTAGGGGGGTGTTAGTGTTAGACTTAGCTTTAGGGGTTAATACATTTATTAGAATAGCGGTGAGCTCCAGTCGGCAGATTAGGGGTTAATAATTGAAGTTAGGTGTCGGCGATGTTAGCGAGGGCAGATTAGGGGTTAATACTATTTATTATAGGGTTAGTGAGGCGGATTAGGGGTTAATAACTTTATTATAGTAGCGGTGCGGTCCGCTCGGCAGATTAGGGGTTAATAAGTGTAGGCAGGTGGAGGCGACGTTGAGGGGGGCAGATTAGGGGTTAATAAATATAATATAGGGGTCGGCAGTGTTAGGGGCAGCAGATTAGGGGTACATAAGGATAACGTAGGTGGCGGCACTTAGCGGTCGGCAGATTAGGGGTTAATTATTGTAGGTAGCTGGTGGCGACGTTGTGGGGGGCAGGTTAGGGGTTAATAAATATAATATAGGGGTCGGCGGTGTTAGGGGCAGCAGATTAGGGGTACATAAGGATAACGTAGGTGGCGGCACTTAGCGGTCGGCAGATTAGGGGTTAATTATTGTAGGTAGCTGGCGGCGACATTGTGGGGGGCAGGTTAGGGGTTAATAAATATAATATAGGGGTCGGCGGTGTTAGGGGCAGCAGATTAGGGGTACATAAGGATAACGTAGGTGGCGGTCGGCAGATTAGGGGTTAAAAAAATTTAATAGAGTGGCGGCGATGTGGGGGGACCTCGGTTTAGGGGTACATAGGTAGTTTATGGGTGTTAGTGTACTTTAGAGTACAGTAGTTAAGAGCTTTATAAACCGGCGTTAGCCCAGAAAGCTCTTAACTACTGACTTTTTTCCTGCGGCTGGAGTTTTGTCGTTAGATTTCTAACGCTCACTTCAGACACGACTCTAAATACCGGAGTTAGAAAAATCCCATTGAAAAGATAGGATACGCAATTTACGTAAGGGGATCTGCGGTATGGAAAAGTCGCGGCTGAAAAGTGAGCGTTAGACCCTTTTTTGAGTGACTCCAAATACCGGAGGTAGCCTAAAACCAGCGTTAGGAGCCTCTAACGCTGGTTTTCACGGCTAACGCCAAACTCCAAATCTAGGCCCTAGTCTATAATTACAACTTAGCTTTTATTGCTTAAATTAAAATATATGTGTGAAGTTAAAAACACAAATGAGATTCTAAGATGCGTTATTAAGATATTATTTTCGCAAATAATACCTATAACGGATTATCAAGTAGTATTTTTAAAGGTGTATGTACATATTTGTCCTATGAGTGGAATTACCGTCAACACTAGACCAATCAAATTCCTGTATTATGTCAGTAAAATACGTCTGACCCAATAAAGGGTTAATAAATAGATGATTGTTTGACAATATTGTGCAGTTATTACAGAGTAAATTGCAGTAGGCAGATTGGTATTGTTCTCATAGAATGAGTATATAATATTGAAAAAAGCCTGCAGAAATTGGGGGCTGGTAAATATATAGATCAGCATTGTATTGTTCCCCTATTGCCCCAATAGATTATCTGACAGGGTTAATAATACTGACAGGGTTAATAATACTGTGACTGCCTGCAGCAGGATGATCACTGTTTGGGTGGTAATCCCAGTTAAATATGTGTTAGACTTTTGTTTGTGGTTGTGCAACTACAACTTCAGTCACTCAAATATCTACATTGTTTGATATGTCTTAGATATTATTGTAATATTGTTGCACAGTAAATTGCAGCAAACAGAGTGAGTGTTTTGTACTGATGATTAGTATGCAACGCTGTGCGGACCCACAAAACAATGATAATAGGAGCTAATGAATGAGTAAATAGATCTATCATAGGTTAATTTAGTGTTACTGTTATATACTTTCCTCACTATCGTTATCCGATACTGTGGGTGCCTCGGTATAAGCAAGCACAGATTTAGTGGGTGTTTGAATTGTTTTATATTCAGCTATTAAGAATAGGGGTATAGTATAACTATATATATATATATATATATATATATATATATATATATATATATATATATATATATATATATATATATATATATCAGTCCTCTGCTGCAGATTGTTTCACAATTAACCGGATACATACACCTAGGCTTAAATAGCTCCGTTAGGATATATCGTGAGGAATATTTGCATATTGATCCACAGAGTCCATATCTTAAAAACGAAGTTTATCTAAATAACGGTTAGCATCTAATCTCTTTGCATTAATTAAAAAGTTAAAGCGTGTTGTCCATCTAACAACCGTCCCTTTAACATGTTTTGCCGTGTAGGTTACGGCTTTCTCAAAAGGTGACGCGCCGGAGTCTGCGTGTGTATATAGCATAGGCCCCGCCCCCTTTTACAATCCTAAGCAAATCAGAAGCATCCTTGGTCCGATTGACACAGGAGGTATGGTGATGTCATTCGGGTAAGTAGAGAACCAATCAACGATCTTTATTTAGTGTTTATTTTTCAGCATCGAGATCTAAGATGGATTTAATAGAGCTTGTGATAACAGCATATGTTCACTTGGTTGAGTATCCAATTTTTTGGCAAGTAAACATGTATATGTATATATGGTAATTGTATTATTCTGATATGTAAATAATGATATGTAAATAAAATATATACCCATGATTGTGTCTTTACATCTATTTTCTACCACTTTGATTCTTAATATGAGAATAGGTAAATGTTGATGGTTAGTTAGAAACACAGTTAAAGGAGATATCATCATGGGAAATATCAAATGTCCTCTTCCAAAAAAATTCCCTTAATGGAAAAAGTTTTATTTGGGGTGCACAAAGGAAAATTATGTGATCAATGTTGAGTTAGTTAGAAATTGATAAAAAAATAGAATCACTGACGAAATCATTTTTTTTGTGTGCAAAATTATTATTGTGTGATGATTAAAAACATAAATGTGTGTTTTGTTGTTGTGTGATGTGTGTTCTGTACATATATGTATGTATTGTGATTATCTCCCACATATGTTCAGTTATATAAAGCAGTATAACATTGCTGTTCCTTCAAAAAAAGTGACAAATAGAATATTTTCTAATGATATATTTGAATTAGACGAAATTCCTAATGGTATATTATGTTTAAATCCTGATCTTAAAGGGACACTAAAGCCAGTCAACTGCGGTGTACCGCAAGGCTATTCGCTGAGTCCCACCCCCTTTTCAACATCTACATGGCCCCTCTCGCCGCCATCGTCCGACGCCACAATCTCAACATCGTCTCCTATACTTATCGCTCATTCGTTAACTCGCCACCGCATTAGGCCTACAGCACTAAACCCAAAGGTAGTTATGAATATTACACATTCCAATGTTCTTCACATAGAAGAAAATGTATTTTTAAATAATATATATCTGTATATAGCTATATCTATATATATTTAAAAGTAAAAATATATTTTTCTTCTTTGTGAAGAACATTGGAATGTGTAATATTCATAAATTTCTGTTTGGGACCAGGGCTATTTTTAAATTTCTGCGGTGTTTAGCTGTAATTTTCCTCTTACTCATTTACTGTACCCACACATATTATATACTGTTTTTCTCGCCATTAAATGGATTTTCTAATGATACCATTATTTTTATCATCCTATTATATAAAAGGCCAAGTGTGTTTGTCCGAAGCTGTCATGCGCAGTAGAGACATCACGAGGACAAACACACCTGGCCTTACCTAACAATCGATGCTGTTTGCAGTGAAAGTGTGCGTGGTCGGCGGGAGCGTGGGCGTGACTGGATAGGGGCGTGGTCGGGGCTTGGTCGGCGAGAGAGAGAGGGGAGAGACAAAAAGAGATAGGAAAGAGCTAAAGAGAGGGGGAAGAGCAGAAAAGAGGGGGAAGTGCAGAAGAGAGGGGGAGAGAGAGCAAAAGAGAGGGGAGAGAGACAGAGCAAAAGAGAAGGGGGGAGAGCGAGAGGGGGGAGAGAGAGAGCAAAAGAGAGGGATGGAGAGAAAAAGCAAAAGAGAGGGATGGAGAGAGAGCAAAAAAAAGGAGAGAGAGACAGAGCAAAACAGAGGGGGGAGAGAGAGCGAGCAAAAGAGAGGGGGGAAAGAGAGAGCGCAAAAGAGGGGGATAGAGAGAGAGCGCAAAAGAGAGGGGGAGAGAGAGAGGGCAAAAGAGAGGGGGAGAGAGAGAGGGCAAAAGAGAGGGGGAGAGAGAGAGGGCAAAAGAGAGGGGGAGAGAGAGAGGGCAAAAGAGAGGGGGAGAGAAAGAGGGCAAAAGAGAGGGGGAGAGAGAGAGATCGCAAAAGAGAGGGGGGAAAGAAAAAGCACAAAAGAGAGGGGGGAAAGAAAAAGCACAAAAGAGAGGGGGAGAGAGAGAGCGCAAAAGAGAGGGGGAGAGATAGCGAGAGAGAGAGAGCGCAAAAGAGAGGGGGAGAGAGAGCACAAAAGAGAGGGGGAGAGAGAGCGCAAAAGAGAGGGGGAGAGAACGCAAAAGAGGGGGAGAGAGCGCAAAAGAGGGGGAGAGAGAGAGAATGCAAAAGAGAGGGGGAGAGAGAGAGCGCAAAAGAGAGGGGGAGAGCGTAAAAAAGAGGGGGGGAGAGAGAGCACAAAAAAGAGGGGGGAGAGAGAGAGCGCAAAAGAGAGGGGGGAAAGAGAGAGCGCAAAAGAGAGGGGGAGCGCAAAAGAGGGGGAGAGAGCGCGAGAGAGAGGGGGAGAGGGAGCGTGCAAAAGAGAGGGGGAGAGAGAGAGCGCAAAAGAGGGGGAGAGAGAGAAAGTGCAAAAGAGAGGGGGAGAGAGAGCGTAAAAGAGAGGGGGGGAGAGAGAGAGCACAAAAGAGAGGGGGAGAGCACGCAAAAGAGGGGGGGGAGAGAGCACAAAAGAGAAGGGGAGAGAGATCACAAAAGAGAGGGGGAGAGAGAGAGCACAAAAGAGAGGGGGAGAGAGAAAGCACAAAAGAGAGGGGGGAGAGAGAGAGCACAAAAAAGAGGGGGAGAGAGAGAGCACAAAAGAGAGGGGGAGAGAGCACAAAAGAGAGGGGGAGAGAGCACAAAAGAGAGGGGGAGAGAGAGCACGCAAAAGAGAGGGGTAGAGAGAGAGCGCGAAAGGGGGGAGAGAGAGAGAGCACAAAAGAGAGAGAATGCAAAAGAGAGGGGGAAGAGAGAGAGCGTAAAAGAGAGGGGGAGAGAGAGAGCGTAAAAGAGAGAGGGAGAGAGTGCACAAAAGAGAGGGGGAGATAAAGCAAAAGAGAGGGGGAGAGAGAGAGCGCAAAAGAGAGGGGGAGAGAGCGCAAAAGAGAGGGGGAGAGAGCGCAAAAGAGAGGGGGGAGAGAGCAAAAGAGAGGGGGGAAGAGAGAGCAAAAGAGAAAGGGAAGAGCAAAAGAGAGGGGGGGAGAGAGAGAAAAAGAGAGGGGGAGAGAGAGCAAAAGAGAGGGGGGAGAGAGAGCAAAAGAGAGTGGGGAGAGAGAGCAAAAGAGAGTGGGGGAGAGAGAGCAAAAAGAGAGGTGAAGCGAGAAAGCAAAAGAGAGGTGGAGCGAGAGAGAGCACAAAAGAAAGGGGGAGAGAGCACAAAAGAGAGGGGGAGAGAGTGCAAAAGAGAGGGGGAGAGAGCACAAAAAAGAGGGGGGAGAGAGAGAGCAAGGGGTGGGACCGCTGTACTGCAAAAAATGGCCCGTGTGAACGAGCTTTAGGACTAGTATCTTATAATTTACTATAAAAATGTTTTATAAACTATGATTAAAAAAATGAAAAAAAAAAAACACACTTTTACTAACTTTGACCCCCAAAATCTGTTACACATCTACAACCATGAAAAAACACCCATGCTAAATAGTTTCTAAATGTTGTCCTGAGTTTAGAAATACCCAATGTTTACATTTGTTCTTTGCTTTTTTTTTTGCAAGTTATAGGGCAATAAGTACAAGTAGCACTTTGCTATTTCTAAACCATTTTTTTCAAAATTAGCGATAGTTACATTGTAACACATATCTGTCACGAATCCCTGAATAACACTTCACATGTATATATTTTTTAAAAGAAGACAACCTAAGGTATTAAACTTGGGGTATTTTGACTCTTTTCATGCAAACATTTTACCACCAATCTATGCCAAAGTTTTAAAAAAAAGTGGCATTAAGGGTTACTGCCAAATAACACCCCATTATGTGTTCAGCAACATCTCCTGAGTACAGAGATAACACCCATGTATGTATAGGTGTGTCGGGTTGTCTGGGGGCAAAAAGGCCTTATTGCTTTCATGTAATTGGCAAGAGTCCATGAGCTTGTGAAGTATGGCATATACAATCCTACCAGGAGGGGCACAGTTTCCCAAACCTCAAAATGCCTATAAATACACCCCTCACCACACCCACAATTCAGTTTTACAAACTTTGCCTCCTATGGAGGTGGTGAAGTAAGTTTGTGCTAAGATTTCTACGTTGATATGCGCTTCTCAGCATTTTTGAAGCCCGATTCAGTGAATGTCAGAGGGATGTGAAGGGAGAGACAAAAGGGGGAGAGAGCGCAAAAGAGAGGGGGAGAGAGCGCAAAAGAGAGGGGGAGAGAGAGCAAAAGAGAGGGGGGAAGAGAGAGCAAAAGAGAGGGGGGAAGAGAGAGCAAAAGAGAGGGGGGGAGAGAGAGCAAAAGAGAGGGGGGAGAGAGAGCAAAAGAGAGGGGGGGAGAGAGAGCAAAAGAGAGGGGGGGGGAGAGAGAGCAAAAGAGAGGGGGGGAGAGAGAGCAAAAGAGAGGGGGGAGAGAGAGCAAAAGAGGTGAAGCGAGAGAGCAAAAGAGAGGTGGAGCGAGAGAGCGCAAAAGAGAGGGGGAGAGAGCGCAAAAGAGAGGGGGAGCGAGAGAGCGCAAAAGAGAGGGGGAGAGAGCGCAAAAGAGAGGGGGAGAGAGCAAAAGAGAGGGGGGAAGAGAGAGCAAAAGAGAGGGGGAAGAGAGAGCAAAAGAGAGGGGGAAGAGAGAGCAAAAGAGAGGGGGGAGAGAAAAAAAGAGAGGGGGGAGAGAAAGCAAAAGAGAGGGGGGAGAGAGAGCAAAAGAGAGGGGGGAGAGAGAGCAAAAGAGAGGGGGGAGAGAGAGCAAAAGAGAGGGGGGAGAGAGAGCAAAAGAGAGGGGGGGAGAGAGAGCAAAAGAGAGGGGGAGAGAGAGCAAAAGAGAGGGGGAGAGAGAGCAAAAGAGAGGGGGGAGAGAGAGCAAAAGAGAGGGGGGAGAGAGAGCAAAAGAGAGGGGGGAGAGAGAGCAAAAGAGAGGGGGAGAGAGAGCAAAAGAGAGGGGGGAGAGAGAGCAAAAGAGGTGAAGCGAGAGAGCAAAAGAGAGGTGGAGCGAGAGAGCGCAAAAGAGAGGGGGAGAGAGCGCAAAAGAGAGGGGGTGAGAGCGCAAAAGAGAGGGGGAGAGAGCGCAAAAGAGAGGGGGAGAGAGCGCAAAAGAGAGGGGGAGAGAGCGCAAAAGAGAGGGGGAGAGAGCGCAAAAGAGAGGGGGAGAGAGCGCAAAAGAGAGGGGGAGAGAGCGCAAAAGAGAGGGGGAGAGAGCGCAAAAGAGAGGTGGAGCGAGAGAGCGCAAAAGAGAGGGGGAGAGAGCGCAAAAGAGAGGGGGAGAGAGCAAGGGGTGGGACCGCTGTACTGCAAAAAATGGCCCATGTGAACGAGCTTTAGGACTAGTATCTTATAATTTACTATAAAAATGTTTTATAAACTATGATTAAAAAAATGAAAAAAAAAAACCACACTTTTACTAATTTTGACCCCCAAAATCTGTTACACATCTACAACCATCAAAAAACACCCATGCTAAATAGTTTCTAAATGTTGTCCTGAGTTTAGAAATACCCAATGTTTACATTTGTTCTTTGCTTTTTTTTGCAAGTTATAGGGCAATAAGTTACAAGTAGCACTTTGCTATTTCTAAACCATTTTTTTCAAAATTAGTGATAGTTACATTGTAACACCGATATCTGTCACGAATCCCTGAATAACACTTCACATGTATATATTTTTTAAAAGAAGACAACCTAAGGTATTAAACTTGGGCTATTTTGACTCTTTTCATGCAAACATTTTACCACCAATCTATGCCAAAATTTAAAAAAAAAGTGGTGTTTTTTTGACAAAATAGCAATTTAAGAATACATGTACTGAGAGTGTTAAGGGTTACTGCCAAATAACACCCCATTATGTGTTCAGCAACATCTCCTGAGTACAGAGATAACACCCATGTATGTATAGGTGTGTTGGGTTGTCTGGGGTCTAAAAGGCCTTATTTCTTTCATGTAATTGGCAAGAGTCCATGAGCTTTTGAAGTATGGGATATACAATCCTACCAGGAGGGACAAAGTTTCCCAAACCTCAAAATGCTTATAAATACACCCCTCACCACACCCACAATTCAGTTTTACAAACTTTGCCTCCTATGGAGGTGGTGAAGTAAGTTTGTGCTAAGATTTCTATGTTGATATGCGCTTCTCAGCATTTTTGAAGCCCGATTCCTCTCAGAGTACAGTGAATGTCAGAGGGATGTGAAGGGAGTATCACCTATTGAATGCAATGGTTTTCGGCACGTCGATCTATTTCATAGGTTCTCTGTTATCGGTCGTAGAGATTTATCTCCTACCTCCCTTTTCAGATCGACAATATACTCTCATATTCCATTACCTCTACTTATAACTGTTTCAGTACTGGTTTGGCTATCTGCTATATGTGGTGTCTTTTGGTAAGTATGTTTTCATTACTTAAGACACTCTCAGCTATGGTTTGGCACTTTATGTATTTATATAAAAGTTCTAAATATATGTATTATACTTATATTTGCCATGATTCAGGTTTTCAGTATATTTCCTTTTTCATACTGGCAGTTTCATATCTGGGAAATGCATTTTTTAGGAAAATGTATTTCTTACCTGGGGTTTAGTCTCTTTTTTCAATTGACTGTTTTTTAAATTCGTGGGCAGAATTAGGCTCGCGATGGCGCAAAATGCCAAAGTTTATTGCGTCATTCTTGGCGCAAGATTTTTTTGGTGCAAAGTTACGTTCGTTGACGCAAATTCGTCATTTCCAGCGTCTTAGTTAACGCCGAGTCTTTCACAAGGTTGCGTCATCTGTGACGTGAGTGTGTCATTTCCGGACGTTTTTGGCGCCAAAATTTTTTTTTCTGTTTGTGTGCGTCATACTTGGCGCCAAATATTTTCATTATTTAAGACCCCATTCCTATATGCCTCTTGCCTTTTTCTCTTTCAGAGGGCAATGCTGTTTGCATTTTTCCCATTCCTGAAACTGCCATATAAGGAAATTGATAATTTTGCTTTATATGTTGTTTTTTTCTTTTACATTTGCAAGATGTCTCAATCTGATCCTGTCTCAGAAATCACTGTTGGAACCCTGCTGCCTGATAACAGTTCTACCAAAGCTAAGTGCATTTGTTGTAAACTTGTGGAGGTTATTTCTCTAGCTGTGGTTTGTAATAGTTGTCATGATAAACTTTTACATGCAGAGAATATATCCATCAGTAGTAGTTCATTACCTGTTGCTGTTCCTTCAACATCTAATGCACAAGATATACCTGTAAATTTAAAAGAATTTATTTCTGATTCTATTCAGAAGGCTTTGTCTGCCATCCCGCCTTCTAATAAACGTAAAAGGTCTTTTAAAACTTCTTATAAAGTTGATGAAATTTCAAATGACCGGCAACATGCTGAATTATCCTGCTCTGGTGAGGATCTATCTGGTTCAAAAGATCCTACCTTATATATTGACACTGACAAATCTTCTTATTTATTTAAAATGGAGTATATTCGTTCTTTGTTAAAAGAAGTGTTGATTACATTGGATATGGAGGTAACTAGTCCTCGTGATATTAAAACTAGTAAACGTTTAAATTCTGTTTATAAACCTCCTGTGGTTACTCCAGAGGTTTTTCCAGTTCCTGATGCTATTTCTGATATGATTTCTAAGGAATGGAATAGGCCTGGTACTTCTTTTATTCCTTCTTCAAGGTTTAAAAAATTGTATCCTTTGCCAGCAGTTACTTTAGAGTTTTGGGAAAAGATCCCCAAAGTTGATGGTGCTATCTCTACTCTTGCTAAACGTACTACTATTCCTACGGAAGATAGAACTTCTTTTAAAGATCCTTTAGATAAGAAACTTGAATCTTATCTAAGGAAAGCCTATTTATATTCAGGTCATCTTCTCAGGCCTGCAATTTCTTTGGCCGATGTTGCAGCTGCTTCAACTTTTTGGTTTGAGACTTTAGCACAACGAGTATTGGATCCTGAATTGTCTAGCATTGTTAACTTGGTTCAACATGCTAATAATTTTATTTGTGATTCCATTTTTGATATCATCATAAGTCTTGGAATGCTGACAGGACTTCTAAGTCCAGATTGCTATCTCTTTCTTTCCAAGGTAATAAGTTATTTGATTCTCAGTTGGATTCAATAATTTCAACTGTTACTGGGGGTAAGGGAGTTTTTTGCCTCAGGATAAAAGACCTAAGGGTAAATCTAAGGCTTTTAACCGTTTTCGTTCCTTTCGACAAAATAAGGAACAGAAACCTAGTCCTTCCCCCAAGGAATATATTTCTAATTGGAAGCCTTCTTCAAATTGGAATAAATCCAAGCCATTTAAGAGATCAAAGCCAGACCCTAAATCCGCATGAAGGTGCAGCCCTCAATCCAGCTCAGCTGGTAGGGGGCAGATTAAGATTTTTCAAAGATGCTTGGACCAATTAGTTTCAAAATTAATGGATTCAGAGTATTGTCTCTCAGGGGTATAGAATAGGATTCAGAGTAAGACCGCCTGTGAGATTTTTTCTCTCACGAATTCCAGCAAACCCAATAAAGGCTCAGGCTTTCCTGAAGTGTGTTTCAGACCTGGAGTTATCAGGGGTAATCATGCCAGTTCCGTTTCAGGAACAGGGTCTGGGGTTTTATTCAAATCTATTCATTGTCCCAAAGAAAGAAAATTCATTCAGACCAATTCTGGATCTGAAAATTTTGAATCGTTATGTAAGAGTACCAACTTTCAAAATGGTGACTATAAAGACTATTCTACCTTTTGTTCAGCAAGGGCATTATATGTCCACAATAGAATTACAGGATGCATATCTTCATATTCCGATTCATCCAGATCATTATCAGTTTCTGAGATTCTCTTTTCTAGACAAGCATTACCAATTTGTCGCTCTTCCTTTTGGCCTAGCGACAGCTCCAAGAATCTTTTCGAAGGTTCTCGGTGCCCTACTCTCTGTAATCAGAGAACAGGGTATTGCAGTGTTTCCTTATCTGGACGATATCTTGGTACTAGCTCAGTCTTTACATTCTGCAGAATCTCACACAAATCAACTAGTGTTGTTTCTTCAAAGACATGGTTGGAGGATCAATTTACCAAAAAGTTCCTTGATTCCTCAGACAAGGGTCACCTTTTTAGGTTTCCAGATAGATTCAGTGTCCATGACTCTGTCTCTAACAGACAAGAGACAATTAAAATTGGTTTCAGCTTGTCAGAACCTTCAGTCTCAATCATTCCCTTCAGTAGCTATGTGCATGGAAGTTTTAGGTCTCATGGCTGCAGCATCGGGCGCGATCCCCTTTGCTCGTTTTCATATGAGACCTCTCCAGCTTTGTATGCTGAATCAATGGTGCAGGGATTATACAAGGATATCACAATTAATATCCTTAAATTCCAATGTTCGACTATCTCTGACTTGGTGGTTATATCACCATCGTATAGTTCTAGGGGCCTCTTTGGTTCGTCCAACCTGTACTGTGATCACAACAGATGCAAGTCTTTCAGGTTGGGGAGCTGTTTGGGGATCTCTGACACAAGGGTTTTGGAAAGCTCAAGATGCAACATTACCAATCAATATCAGGCTTGGCCTCTGTTGAAGAGAGGACCATTAATTTGCTTTCAGACAGACAATATCACAGCTGTGGCATATGTCAATCATCAGGGTGGGATTCACAGTCCCCTAGCTATGAAGGAAGTATCTCAAATACTTTCTTGGGCAAAATCCAGCTCTGATATGTACTCTGCGGTACATATCCCGGGTGTAGACAATTGGGAAGCGGATTATCTCAGCCGTCCCTCCATCCAGATGTGTTTTCTCAGATTGTTCAGATGTGGGGTCTTCCAGAAATAGATCTGATGGCTTCTCATCTAAACAAGAAACTTCCCAGGTACCTGTCCAGATCCAGGGATCTTCATGCAGAAGCAGTGGATGTGTTGACACTTCCTTGGTGTTACCAACCTGCTTATATTTTCCCGCCTCTAGTTCTTTAACGCCTAGTGCTTAGTCATAGAGGTTTAGTAGAAATTTCATATGAAAACATTTGAAAAAGTATGCACATAAATAGCACTCAACACCAATGGGGATAGGAGCCTAAAGGTACAGGGAGAACCGAAAGGGAATCATCCAATAGAAGGGGAAAGGGATAAAACTTAACTTTTAATACTAAAATATTAAAACTGAATGAAAATTAAAACCACAGTGTGATAGAGTGAATCATTAATCAGGATAAATGCCCTGAGGATAATGGTATTCTACTCACCAAAACTAGAAAAAATGGAATGGAATGAACCAAATGTGTCTGTAGTAACAGAGACACTGACAAAATTACGTAATTGCTCTAAATTCCAGTTAGGTAAGTAAAGGATACTAAAATAAACTGAATATGTCAGGGGATTCCCCAATTGTCCAGAGTAATGGTTGTTCCTTTATTAGGTCAATAACCATACTAAGGCCAGGAGGCCAGTATCCTTTACTTACCTAACTGGAATTTAGAGCAATTACGTAATTTTGTCAGTGTCTCTGTTACTACAGACACATTTGGTTCATTTCATTCCATTACATTTTTTCTAGTTTTAGTCAGTAGAATACCATTATCCTCAGGGCATTTATCCTGATTAATGATTCACTCTATCACACTGTGGTTTTAATTTTCATTGTATTTTAATATTTTAGTATTAAAAGTTAAGTTTTATCCCTCACAAAACAAATTACTAAAAAAAAATGGACCCCTAAAAAAATGCACAGACAGCAAAAAAGTGCAGCTCTGCTACTGCCATTGATTTATAGTGATCACTGGCAAGCTAGGGGTTAATGGCTCTGAAAAGAACCTTTAGATCTCACAATTTTTTACAAATATATTAGATAAATATCTCTCTCCCTCTCCCACAAAAACACAAGTGAGGAGAGGGAGGGAGATCCACACTGGTCAGAGTCAATAATTACAAATATTAACATGATCAGACAAATTGGATATTTTATTATTAAAAATTAAATTTTAGGGACAAGCTCAGATTGGATGACTCTAGCCTGCCCCTATGATGAGGCAGGCTAGGGACACCCCCAGAAGCCCCATGATCTTTGTGTTTAGCTGTAATTTTTCTCTTACTCATTTACTGTACCCACACATATTATATACCGTTTTTCTCGCCATTAAATGGAATTTCTAACTATGCCAATTTTTTCCATCATATTTTACTATAATTTTTTTAATAAAATATGATGAAAAAATGGAAAAAAACACACTTTTTCTTACTTTGACCCCCAAAATCTGTTACACGTCTACAACCACAAAAAAACTCCCATGCTAAATAGTTTCTAAATTTTGTCCTGAGTTTAGAAATACCCAATGTTTACATGTTCTTTGTTTTTTTTTGTGCAAGTTATAGGGCAATAAGTACAAGTAGCACTTTGCAATTTCCAAACCATTTTTTTAAAATTAGCGATAGTTACATTGTAACACTGATATCTGTCACGAATCCTTGAATAACACTTCACATGTATATATATATTTTTAGTAGACAACCCAAAGTATTGATCTAGGCCCATTTTGGTATATTTCATGCCACAATTTCAATGCCAAATGCGATCAAATAAAAACAATCGTTAACTTTTTCACAATTTTAGGTCTCTCACTGAAATTATTTACAAACAGCTTGTGCAATTATGGCACAAATAGTTGTTAATGCTTCTCTGGGGTGCCCTTTGTTCAGAAATAGCAGACATATATGGCTTTGGCATTGCTTTTTGGTAATTAGAAGGCCGCTAACTGCAGCTGCGCACCACACTTGTATAATGCCCAGCAGTGAAGGGGTTAATTAGGTAGCTTGTAGTGAACTTGTAGGGTTAATTTTAGCGTTAGTGTAGTAGACAACCCAAAGTATTGATCTAGGCTTATTTTGGTATATTTTATGCCACCATTTCACCGCCAAATGCGATCAAATAAAAAAAATTGTTAACTTTTTCCCAATTTTAGGTTTCTCACTGAAATTATTTACAAACAGTTAGTGCAATCATGGCACAAATGGTTGTAAATGTTTCTCTGAGATGCCCTTTGTTCAGAAAAAGCAGACATATACGGTTTTGGCATTGCTTTTTGGTAATTAGAAGGCCGCTAAATACCACACTTGTATTATGCCCAAGAGTGAAGGGGTTAATTAGGTAGCTTGTAGGGTTAATTTTAGCTGTATAGGTTAGCCTCCCACCTGACACATCCCACCCCCTGATCCCTTCCTGACCCCCCTCAAACAGCTCTCTTCCCTCCCCCACCTCATAATTGTCACCGCCATCTTTAGTACTGGCAGAGTCTGCCAGTAGTAAAATAAAAGGCTTTTTTTATTTATATTGATTCTGCAGTGTTGGATCCCCCCTTAGCCCCCAATGTCCCTGATCCCCCCCCCCAAACAGCTCTGTAACCCTCCCCCCTCTACCTAGTTGCCGCCATCTTGGGTATTGGCAGCTGTCTGCCAGTTTGTTAAAAATAAAGCTTTTTTTTCATATACAAATAAATCCCCAATTTGTTTTGGTGTAGCTGCCCCCCCTCATATCCCTACCTCCCTCCCAAATCCCTTTCCAAACTTTTAATTCCCCCCTCTCCCTCCATCCCTTACACTTTCCTGTAGTGTAGCGGTCCCAGACCCACCCGCTACCGTGCACCCGGGCACGCACCCGCCCAACTACCAGTACCTAAAAGGAAGTGAACTAGCGATGGGGCACCCACCGGCCTCCCAGCTATGGCTCCCACCCACCAACGATCTGCACCATCGCTGGTCGATGCAGAGAGGGGCCACAGAGTGGCTCTCTCTGCATCGGATGACTAAATATTGAGGCATCACTGCAATAACAAGAAAGCGTCCTGAAGCGATCACGATCGCTTCCAGCTATTGAAAACCCTGAGGACGTACAGTGTACGTCCTTTGTCATTAAGTGACATTTTTTGTAGGACGTACCCTGTACGTCCTTGGTCCTTAAGGGGTTAAAGGGGCAATTAAGTAAAAATAAAATGTTCATGATTCAGATAGGGCATGTAATTTTAAACAACTTTCAAATTTATTTTTAAAATTTGCTTTGTTCTCTTGGTATTCCTTTGTAGAAAGCTAAACCTAGGTTGGCTCATAACTGATTTTTAAGCCGTTGAAGACCGCCTCTTATCTCAGTGCAATTTGACAATTTTTCAGTTAGTACTAGTTCATGTGTGCCATATAAATAACATTGACGATTGGCTAAAATGTAAGCCTGTCAAAGAACTGAGATAGGAGGGCAGTCTGCAGAGTCTTAGATTAAAGATAATCACAGAGGTAAGTGTATTAATATACAGTATCTCACAAAAGTGAGTACACCCCTCACATTTTTGTAAATATTTTATTATATCTTTTTATGTGACAACACTGAAGAAATTACACTTTGCTACAATGTAAAGTAGTGAGTGTACAGCCTGTATAATAGTGTCAATTTGCTGTCCCCTCAAAATAACTCAACAAACAGCCATTAATGTCTAAACCGTTGGCAACAAAAGTGAGTACACCCCTAAGTGGAAATGTCCAAATTGGGGCCAATTAGCCATTTTCCCTCCCGGGTGTCATGCGACTCGTTAGTGTTACAAGGTCTCAGGTGTGAATGGGGAGCAGGTGTTAAATTTGGTGTTATCGCTCTCACACTCTCTCATACTGGTCACTGGAAGTTCAACATGGCACCTCATGGCAAAGAACTCTCTGAGGTTCTGAAAAAAAAGAATTGTTGCTCTACATAAAGATGGCCTAGGCTATAAGAAGATTGCCAAGACCTTGAAACTGAGCTGTAGGACGGTGGGCAAGACCATACAGCGGTTTCACAGGACAGGTTTAACTCAGAACAGGTCTCACCATGGTCGACCAAAGAAGTTGAGTGCATGTGCAAAGCGTCATATTCAGAGGTTGTCTTTGGGAAATATACGTATGATGAGTGCTGCCAGCATTGCTGCAGAGGTTGAAGGGGTGGGGGTCAGCCTGTCAGACCCCAAACACACCTCCAAGACTACCACTGCCTTGCTAAAGAAGCTGATGGTAAAGGTGATGGACTGGCCAAACATGTCTCCAGACCTAAACCATATTGAGCATCTGTGGGGCATCATCACACAGAATGTGGGGGAGCACAAGGTCTCTAACATCCACCAGCTCTGTGATGTCGTCATAGAGGAGTTGAAGAGAACTCCAGTGACAACCTGTGATGCTCTTGTGAACTCCATGCCCAAGAGGGTTAAGGCAGTGCTAGAAAATAATGGTGGCTACACAAAATATTGACACTTTGGGCCCAATTTGGACATTTCCACTTAGGGGTGTACTCACTTTTGTTGCCAACGGTTTAGACATTAAAGTGAAGGTCAAGTCTGGCTTACTCGCTAACAGGTTTAGACTGTACATGTAAAATAAGGTTGATGTTCATTCATCAAAATCTTGACAAATCATTGGAACATTTTAATTTTCACCTTCTAAATCGCCTCCGTTTTACTTCTATTGTCCGCCCGACATCTTGCCGCAATTGATTAACATTTTTTCAAGATGTGATAGCCAATCCCTTTTTTACCCCCGGGGCGTTCTGCCCCTTTTTACCAACGTCATTACTAACTTCTGCGCATGCGTGTAATCCCGGCAAGCGTCATCGACTTCATGCTCGTGCATGAGACATGCATGATTCTTTTAGATACATTGAGTCACTCACTCCTATCGATCGCAACAGAAGGAAATTATACTATCCGTTCTAATACTAATAACGGGTAAATGTTATGGCACGCAAAAGAATTCTAATTATCACTTTCGCCAACATATGTTATATGAGACAATCTTTATTTTAACAAACTTATTGTTTTTACGATCAGATTATATACACCTAATGCAAATTTATTTACAGAACACTAGTTATGTATTAGACAATAATTTTTTACACATGCGCGATTGCGGTTAACATACGCATGTGCATTTTCAATCGGCTGTTGTGCACGAGCTTGAAAGTGACTTAGTGAGCTTGTGGGACCGCTCGCTACTTCACTAGTGCTGAAGAAGGAAGTGTGAGAGGGGAGGAGTCAATATATGAAACGGAGGTATAATATATATATATATATATATATATATATATCTTTTATTACAAAATGAATAACTTTTTGGAAAAATAAGGTTAGCGACTTTAATACTTATATGATCATGTTTAAATGGGTGCAGTGCATTTGCTTCAAATTGACCTTCACTTTAATGGCTATGTGTTGAGTTATTTTCAGGGGGCAGCAAATTTACACTGTTTGACAGGCTGTACACTCACTACTTTACATTAAAGCAAAGTGTCATTTCTTCAATGTTGTCACATGAAAAGAAATAAAATATTTACAAAAATGTGAGGGGTGTACTCACTTTTGTGAGATACTGTAACAAAGTTGGTTATGCAAAGCTGAGGAAAGGGTAATAAAGGGATTATCTATCTTTTTAAACAAACATTTTTAAGCAGATTGTCCCTTTAAGCAATAATATTTCTTATTGGACTAACTATGAATTAAAAAAAAAAGCTTTTGAGTGCTTTCTTTCTTCTGCAGGTCTGAAGCAATACTGATCATTATGATGAAACCGATATATTATATCTTGAGACAGGGGATGGTTAAAGTGATGGTAAATTTTATACAAATGCACATTAAATAATGAATCCTCAAGCAAATACAACCTAGATCGCTGTTTTTTTAACCCTTTCATGCCGGGGTTAACGTGTCTACATCGGAACAAGTGTTCCGATGTAAACAAATTGAAATCTCGCGATCGTGCACGTGATCACGAGATTTCAATGATGGGATCATGTCAGGGGGCATCCCTATGATGCTAGGCACGCCCTCCAGACCTTGATCCCATCAGGGAAGCGCCAGTGGCTTCAGGAAAGCTAAGCGGTTAGGACGTTGTAAAGCCCAGCAAAGTTCGGACAGAATACAACCCCCTAACGGAGTTAAAAGGTTAACTCAACCGTTTGTTTTTAAATGAATATATAACTTACATTGCATTTTCGATGTTTACTCTGCCCCGGCATTACTTCCTGCCCTATTCATGTACTCTATGGGCATTGTGTTCTTTAAAGCTTGATTGAAACCTATAGTATTTTATGTTTGCCTGCCAATATGCATTGCTGCAAAGTTATTGATACATTGTAAGGGATCGAATGCAGGAAATCTTGCGCTGCATTTTATGGTCTATGATTAAGGCTAAGTTTCCCAGCCGAAACGCGTAAGACCGACTGGTAGCCGATGGTCACAGCGTAACTATCATTCTCTTGATTTTTAATGCTAATCATTTTATCCCCCTCTTTTCGTATATCAGTGTGTTGGTTTATATATATATGTTTTGAGACTCAAAATAAAACTCACCCGTTTTTTATTAAGCCTGAGTTTGCTGGGTTTCTTCTGCTGGATATTATGTTATGTGACATGCCATATTCTAATTTACATGTAGCACATGCGCTATGCTATAGAGGGGCGTGTGTGTGTCTTACAAACATGCCGGCTGGCCGGCTTTTGATTTTAATATGAGAAAACGTGACCCCCCAAAAAATGGCGTTGAATGTACGGACGAAAGAACGGCAGCAAAATATAAAGATCTAAACAAGTAATATTTCTCAATAATTTGAAATGTATATGATTAGCGCTGCAGAATATGTTGGCCCTCTACAAATACCTGATAATTTCATGAATTTAAGTGGCTTTTTTATTTCTATCAGATGGAATGTTGCATGTTGTTATAGTTTACCATCACTTTAAAAGTAGAGAAAGAGTTACAGAGGTCGGGAGAGGGGTGGTAAAATCATGAGGGGGCATAAGATATAAAAAGGCAACTGCCAGTATTAGAAAACAGGCTAAGGTGAGCCATAACTATATATATTTACATGATATCCACCTGCATAAACATGTGTTTATGCATAGAGAGGGAATATAAAAAAGCAAGACTACTGATTGTGCACATACAAAAGCATAGGTATAACTGATAAACAAATGTTCATGAGAACGCGTGAACTAGAATGGGTTCCAGCCATGATTAATAACATGTGTGGTGTAGCAGGTCCTGTATCTCTTTACCAACAATGTCGCTAAATGATTATAAAAAACACTTCGTGTCTAACCGGCGAGATCCTAAAATTAAACATAACTTGCATGCTCTGTTCTTCCGGGCATCGATCTAACGATTGGTATAACTGTAGCGAACGTGCAACAATATTGGATACGCTTATTAATGCGACTCTATAACATTTGCGAATGCGCTATGGCTGCCATATACATAATGCATATTTTATTTATCTGAAAACGTGATCAACCAACCAATGTCTTCTATTCTTTTCCAATCATGCGCGCACCGGAAGTGCTGCTCCGGAAGTGATGTTTCTCCAGTATGGCGGCCCCCTGACCGAAACTCTTCTTTGCTTTGGGACTGAGGCGAGAGCTTTTCTGCTAACTACATGATAGATAGCAGAATAACAGCGAAGAGGTGGGGAAGTGGTAGAATGGACTAGCGATAGCTTTAAGTAGCAAAATAATCAGAAATAGAGTTATAATAGGGACGCAGAAATGTTAATACTGAGAATATACAATAGATATGTAGTGCGCTGAAATTAAGGCGTGAAGTAAATTATATCATAGTTTTTGTAATATATTTACTGGACTGCATGTTGTTTGGTAATAGCATAATGTCAGTAAACTTTCCCTTTTTATTACATTACAGGCTAATTTAAAGGGACACTACATGGCAAGAAACAGTGCTGCCACCCAGTGCTCTTGAAAATGGATAGCATGCTTACAAAACTGCTGCCATATAGCTCTCCAGATATGTGCACGTCTCTGAGCCTAACTCCTTGCTTGTTTTCAGCAAAAGATACCACGAGAATGAATAAAATGTGATAATAGAAGTAAATTAGAAAGTTGTTTAAAATGTCATGCTCTATCTGAATCATGAAAGACGTTTATTTGGTTTCCATGTCCCTTCAAATGTTTATGACTCAGAGCTTGCAATTTTAAACAACTATATAATTTTCTTCTATTATGAAATTTTCCTTGTTCTATTGGCGTATTTTGTTGAAGAGTAAATCAAGATAGGCTGATAGGAGCTTAGGAGCATGCACAAGTCTTTAGCATTCCATTACAGCAGTGTTTGCAACTACAGGTTACATTGCTATAAATATTGTTGCAAAGACTGCTGCCAGATGGCTAAAGACACGTGCACACTCCCAAGCTCACCTAGGATTACTCTAACAAAGGATACCAAGTGGACTAAGCAAAATCAATTACAATAAATTACTTGTTTTTTTTAATGTCATGCTCTATCCCATTCATTTAAGTTAATTTTGACTTTGCTGCCTCTTTAAAATGACATTATAATGTGGCTATAAAATGGTCTAATTCATTAGAGCATGTTGTAACTAAAAAATGTTCCTCTCCAACCCATATTGAAATGTGTGCTCCAAGATCACAATGCTTTGCCTTTCCTGAGCAGGACATAGTGAGTGAGCCAATCAGGAGCAGAATCTGCACATGGCTCTCCCTCAACGTCTGTGTCATGCTCCAGAATGAGCTCAAGAGAACCATGTTGTGCAAGTTTAACTACTCAGGAATAAATCATGTTACTAACAAACCTTTGTTTATTTGTTAAAAAAAGAAATATATATATATATATATCCCCCAAATGGTATTCAAATCCACACTCTTTATTCAAGAACTTTTAACTTGTAAGTCCAGTGAGTGCGGATTTGAATACCATTTGCATGAGCCATTCCATTGTTAAAGGCAAGCATTATGTATCATAAAAATATTCATATTTACTGTCCCTCTAATTGCTAATATATTGAGAACACATAAATTGTTTTTAGGTCCCTATATGAAGCTTGCTAATTTCTCAGCCACGTGATGTCCCTAAATAGTATTCTGATCAGATCATCTCAATTGTTATAGCAAAAATTTTATGGTTTGGGAGAAATCTAAAGCTACATACTACAATGTTTTCCATGTCTCTAGTATATATCAGCTACCAAGCTAATTTAACATATTTTTTTCCCCATGTGTATAGGTCAAAAGAGATTTGAGTTGTTTCTTGACAAAAGGAGTTACTGTTACGATTTCCTTTATGCCTGAAAATGAAGACTGTGTTGATGGTAGCGGAAAAACCTTCACTAGCCCAGTCTATTGCCAAAATCCTTTCTAGAGGTGAGGATCACAAACTTATGTAGTGTCTTTTTTTATTCTTTTACTCCTGTTACTAACATGCAAATAAAGAGAGCGAATGCAATCTAAGTAGTGATTGGTTAAAACAATAGGATGAGAAAATGCATGGTTGATGACAGTGGCTTTGGTCACAAATAGAAGTCAGATACTTTAGTAAGTAATTTGTTTTATTGGTTGGTTTTTTTAAGAATGATTTAAAGGGACAGTAAACACCATGTAATTACAAGACATTTCTGTTGTGTTGCTATAGAATAACATATGATCCAAGTCTTAACTTTTAAAAACAAATGAACTTCCTTTTTACTACAATAAGTTTTCAATAGCCAAATTCCACCCACCATTTGCCTTATTTGGAGCAGCCAATCTGGACTTTAGTTCCCAGACATCAAGGTTAGTTACTGTCATAAAGTTAGTATAAAGTACTCTGTTTTGCAGTTGTTATCAGTTAAAGCCAATTAGTAAAATAAGCAATGAGAAGTCATTAGGGGGTTTTCTAACAGAATAGCAAACATATCAGATCAGCAAACGGAAGTGACGTTCCGTCAGCTGTCTGATCAAAAATACACACTGCGCATGCGCTCTTCTAATACCTGCATGTCACAACCCATCAGATTCTATGTTGTTAGTGCGGCCGGGCGCACTAACAACATAGCTGTCAGATTGTTGGACACTTGTTAGAGCGCATGCGTCTACAAATGCGCATATATATATATATTTTTAAACCTGCCACAAACTGCAGCTACCTGGCAAGTTTTTTATAAATTAAATATACATGGGCATTTATTCCAAAAATAAAGTGTCCTAAGTGTAAAAGTGTACTAAGAACATAGCCATCAGATTGTTGGACACTTTTTATTTTTTGGAATACATGCCCATGTATATTTAATTTATAAAAAAAACATGCCCAGTAGCTGCAGTTTGTGGCAGTATATATATATATATATATATATATATATATATATATATATAAAAATATATATATACACACGTTTGTAGACGCATGTGATCATGCAAGTGTCCAACAATCTGATGGCTATGTTGTTAGTGCTCGCGGCCACACTAACATCATAGAATCTGATGGGTTGTAACGTGCAGGCTTTGGAGGAGCGCCTGCGCGGAGTGTATTTTTGTTCAGACAGCTGATGGAACGTCACTTCTGTTTGCTGATCTGATATGTTTGCTATTCTGTTAGAACAGCTTTTCATGTTCTGAGAAACAGAAATTGCTCGATTTTTATAGTTAAATTACATGAAAAGTGGCAAAATAAATAATGAAAATATATTGCAAAGTTGTTTCATTATTCATAATTAAATATTTTCTATAAAAATCTCAAGGTGTTTACTGTCCCTTTGAAATGTTAGAAAAATGTGTAAGAGTTTGACAAAGTGAGGCAGAGCGTTCCATTGAGCAGAAGCAGCATGAGAGAAGTCCTATAAGTTCATGAGAAGGGAGGTTGAAGATGGGCGGGTTTAAAAGCTTATGTCAAAAGCAGAGTGAAGAGTTTGGGTGGCAGAGTATTTGGAGAGCAAGCTATGTAGATATAGTAATATTGCAGGGCTCTCTGTTAGTAAAAGTTACATTTTTATCCCAGAGGCTATAGTAAAGCAATGAATGGTGTTTTGTAGAGGAGCAACTGAAGATGAGCGATAATTGATGTGAACAACTTTTGGGAGAAGCATTTAAAATTGATTTAAAGTGATGGTATATCCGAGTGTTTAACAAACGCCCTGATTTACCATCACTAAAATAAAGTGGAGGTTAAGTGATCATAGATGTAAAAAAGGGTGCTAAACTCACGCTGACTGTGCCATTGCACAGTGCTAAACTCAGCGGCTCCGGCTGCCCACAGCACATCGTTCTTCTACCAATGAGGTACCGCTTGCTCCTCTAAACCAATAGCCGTGCATGTATACAGAACACTGTCAGTTGACACGGACGGCTATTGGTTTAGAGGTGCAAACGTCACCTCATTGAAGGAGTCCGATGTACCGTGGGCGGCCGGAGTCTCTAGCGCTGTGCAATGGCACAGAAAGGGTGAGTTTTGCACCCTTTTTACATATTTGATCACTTAAAGGGACACTATAAACCAATTTTCATATAACTGCATGTAAGAGACACTATTGTAAAGAATAATATGCACAGACACTGATATAAAAATCCAGTTTAAAATCGTTTAAAATCTTACTTAGAAGCTCCAAGTTTAGCTCTGTTCAAAAGGTTAGCTGTAAAACCCACTAAAAGGGGGTGTATAGCAACAACAAAAAACAGACACTCCCCTCCACCCCCTTCCTCTGCATATGAAAAGACTCTACACAAACAGGAGCGAGCTGGAGTAGGTATACATCAGTATACTTTAAAACTTTGGGGCTTGGTTTGAGGTCTGAAAATCAGGGCAATGTTATTTTTTAAAAATAAGCAAAACAATACATTTTTTTTTATAAACAGTATAGGCTATATAAATGGATCATCTACAAAACATTTATGCAAAGAAAAATCTAGTGTATAATGTCCCTTTAACCTCCACTTTATTTTTAGTGATGGCTAGCGTTTGTTATATGCTTGGATTTGCCATCACGTTAAGTAGGAATAGCCTATTTAGACATAACATGCAGTGATTACATTGGAATATTGAGTGAGTGCATTATTATTATTATTTAGTTATCTGTTGTGTTGAGACTGGCACTTGCTGCATGCTTGTGTGGCAGGTGTGTGTGCACACAGTTTACTTGTGTATGTTAGGGGAGCTTTGTGAGTTGGAAAAGTTATAAGAGAACATGTACTTTTAGAACATTTAAAAAAAACTTTCCTAGAAAAGTTACAACTATTTGAATAACCAAGATCAGCTTCTTTGCTTCTTTTTGGGAATTTAAACTGAAAACTGCTTTTTAGAAGTTACATCATTTGGAGGGTATCAGAGCTGTATTGTAATCTAAGGTACCATTCTTAATCTTACTGTAAAGGTTTGTCACTATTAGACAAGGCATCTCATTCTGATATATACTTGTTCGCATGGTGACTTCTACAAATTATGACCTGATGCCTTGAAAAAAATCCTCCCAACTTTCTCCTCTTTTATATCATTTCATTTGACCTTCTAAAAAAGTAAAACATTAAAGGGACATTTAACACTAAATACATTTCATGTACCTCCCTCTAATCATGGCTGCTGCTATTTTAGAACCTAGGTTAAACTGCAGGCATATGAAGGAGAATTGCTGCACATGTGCACACAGGTCAGCGCTGTAATGTAGTGAAAGCTAGATTTCAACATGGCTACACCCAAGACTAGAGGGAGGCGGGGAATAACCTAAGTACTATGCTTATAAAATGTATTTAATGTTCCTTTAATTACCTCCCTAGTAAACTGTGATGACCCAGAAAACATCCATAGTGTCCAGAGCATGGTACCCAGTCTGTGGGTTATTAATAGAATGCAAATGGCTTATAAAGTGCTGTCCTCTCCCATGCTTGGAGAAACATGTCCCTCCTCCAGATAATATTTTGATTAAAGTGATGGAAATGTTTTTTGTAGAAGTTGTAGCTATTTCATTTTATTCTGAAAGTAACAGGAAGTTTATGACTTTACACAACAGTTAAAGGGACATGAAACCCAATTTTTTTTCTTTCGTGATTTAGAAAGAGCATGTCATTTTAAACCACTTTCTAATTTACTTCTATTATCTAATTTGCTTCATTTTCTTGATATCACTTGCTGAAAAGCATATCTAGATATGCTCAGTAGCTGCTGATTGGTTGCTGCACATAGAGGCCTTGTGTGATTGGCTCACACATGTGCATTGCTATTTCTTCAACAAAGGATATCTAAACAGTTGAGCAAATTAGATAATAGAAGTAAATTGGAAAGTTGTTTAAAATTGCATGCCCTATCTGAATCACGAAAGTTTAATTTTGACTAGATTGTCCCTTTAAGGAGGATTCTCACAATTCTATTGGTGGACAGTTACACATCATAATCATATGAATAATTTTTTTTATAAATACCAGAATATAATTTCAAGAAAAATCCTTTAATACATATTTAAATGCTTTCTTTATATATAAGGAAAATGTTTTCAATCCTGTAACCTCCATTTTGAGAACCAGCCGACACCTTTGCTAGAGCTTGGGATAATTGCCTTGCAAGATAAGATTGTGTGCTTTTGAAACATACACATCCGTCCATCACATTAACATTTTTTTATGTTGCAGGCAGTGCCACTTCTCGGAAAGGCTTGAATGGCGCATGCTCTGTGCATGAATACACCGGTTCTTTCATGGGACAAAATGTGCGCTTTAAGATGACATCTGTGTGTGGCCATGTCATGAGCTTGGACTTCATAGGTAATGTTTAAATGTTTGTTTAACCGTGTTTTCTTGTGCGCCCTCACCTACCCAAACACATTAGTCCTGCAATGAAGGCGCATCTTATGACCGACCCCAACATACCATGTATTATGATTCTGCTAATCTCAAATGCTGACTTTATTATTGTATGCAGATCAAACTTCACTCACCCAAGCTTAGATGTATTTTGTGAAGTGCTAGTAAAAAATAAGTGAAACAGAATTCACTATATGACGGCTATTATCTTTATAGTTATGAATGAGAGATTAGACAAGTGCAGTATAATTAGTGGACTGAGATTTAGAATACTTTTGTTTTCATATCATTTGTATGGCACTGTATTTAGCAATACAATTTAAAAACTTTAGATCAGAAGTAAAGTGCTACAACAAAATCACTTTAAACAGACTTTTAAATTCTTATCATCAAAATAAAATGTACACTTTCTTATAAACAAACATCAAGTGTAGATGCTCTAGCATTAAAGTGATTGTAAAGTTTAAGGAATTAGTGCCCAGTATCTAAAAATAATCTTTAAAACAGGGGCACTTTAATTTATTAAAATTTACAAAGATGCTTTTTTCTTAAAATACTGAAAGGGACAGTAAATACTAACAAATGCTAGATGGAATGATGCATTCAAAGAAAGGATTAGTCTAAGAATAACATGTAGATGTATTTTTTTAAGTTTCATTAGCTGTTTAAATATTGACAAAATAAGTGTAAAGTTTTAGTGTCAATAAAACAATGGGAGCTGCCATATTGTAACTTAAGTTACCTTCTCTGCTGTGATCAATTAGGGACAGTTATAAATAGGTCACTAAAGTGTGCAGCCAGTGGTTGTGTGGAATATAATAACTGTGTTCTGCACTTCCATTTCTAACAGCAACTAAAAAGCTCATAATTTTAGAATGGAATTACAGGAAAAGGGGATACAATAAATAATGAAAGCATATTGCAAAGTTTATTTATACAGTTTATCATTTTATATTACCATTTCAAAGTGTTTAATGTCCCTTTAACATTGCGTTATGGTAAACACAACGCTGATCCTCCGCCCCACATCTCCTACTGTATTTAGCAGATCAATGAAGAATCCTCCAATCGTTGAGTTCCACATGAGCAGAACGCCAAAGGGGGGGCACCCAATTATTGGAGGAAGCCGGATTCGTCATAGATCTGCTAAATACAGTAGGAGATGCGGGCGGAGGAACGGCGGTATGTTTAACATAATGCAATGGTAAGTATTTAAAAAAAGAAGCGTCTTTGCACCACAAATAAATTTAATCACATAATCCCAGAAACGTGTATGTGGAATCTGTTACATTTTGTGTAGCAAATAGGAAAAAAGGTAGTGTAAGCACTGGATTGCTACAAACATTGAAAGTATTTAATATTAACTAAGATTAGCTTAATATTTGCTCAAATTTCAGCTGGATGGTCAGTGAAATCAGTCAGGTGGTGCGCCCACTAAAAAGGCCCTAGGGCCCTGCAAATGTATGCACAAATACCAGTAACATTATGTTTTTGTACCTTAGTTGCTGTTCAAAGAATTATCTCCTTGGCGTTTAGTTGTTTAAAGGGACAGTCAAGTCCAAAAAAAACTTTCATGTTTCAAATAGGGCATGTAATTTTAAACAATTTTCCAATTTACTTTTATCACCAATTTTGCTTTGTTCTCTTGGTATTCTTAGTTGAAAGCTAAACCTAGGAGTTTCATATGCTAATTGAAGGCCACCTCTAATCTAAATGCATTTTGATAGTTTTTCACCACTAGAGGGCATTAGTTCACGTGTTTCATATAGATAACATTGAGCTCTTGCACGTGACTTTACCATGGAGACAGCTCTGATTGGCTAAAATGCAAGTTTGTCAAAAGCATTGAAATGAGGGGGCAGTCTGCTGAGGCTTAGATACAAGGTAATTACAGAGGTAAAACATGTATAATTATAATTGTGTTGGTTATGCAAAACTGGGGAATTGGTAATTAAGGGATTATCTATCTTTTAAAACAACAAAAATTCTGGTGTTGACTGTCCCTTTAATTTATATCTGACATCTTTGTTCCCCTGATTACTCTCTAAGTGTAAGTTTTAGTCATGATGCAACCTCAATAGTGTAGGCGCAGGGTGGAAAACAAAATTTGTTTGTTTTTACTTAAATCAGATATTTTTTTTAAATAAAATGCTTTTTGAGGAGAAATCTTTCTAATTATAATCTATTTAGGATAGATTATAGATCAGTGGTGATAAAATGCGCTATACACTGAACAAATGTTAGAAAATAATGAATAGATAAATATTAATAAGCATTAAAAAAATAAATATTTCAACCTAATTCATATACAATTTAATTAAAATAAAACCGTTATTATATTGCCAGCACACTGGCAATGGATACACAGTACCTTTAGTAATAGTCCACAGGCTAAGAGTGAGTCCAATATACAATCCTGTGAATTCACTGTAGATGCGTTTAGAAAACTTATTGAGTACTTGTGATGTGCAGTCCCTTTAATTACAGGGGGAGTCAGAGCGCCCAATCAATGCAGCCTTAGATCCAGCCCGGTATTTCCAAACCAGGGCTATGAATGGAGGAACATGTAGAGACAAAAAGAAAGAGGCGCAGAGAGGCGAGACTCAAGTGAAGCGTTTAATACCAAAATGTGACACACATACAGTTTATGCACTTACTAGACAAATGTTAAAAAGCTGCAAAATAGAAGGAGCGTGGGTGGTTCAGTTCTTTCTCCTCTCACCGTCGGCTCGTTGTAATTGCCGTACACTGCTACACCAGAAGTGACTGACAGGTTAATCCGGATGCCATGTCAGTTAAGTCCGTGGCTTGTATGAGAGTGGGGGAACAATACCCTTAGCGCATCCGACTATATTGTCAGTCTGTTTTTCCTGACGCGTTTCCCCCGGTCAGCGGCCGGGCTTCTTCAAGAGGAAATATGATGAATACGTTGAAACAAGCGCTCTTTCCATTTAAACAGAAAAGGACCAATCAGAACTCGAGGGTGTGTATGAGAGCTCCTATTAGATTGCTCCAAAATTCTCATACAGGTACAAACATATAGACGCTAATGCATATATATATAATAAAGGAACAAAACATATTTCAATTGATAAAATACAGTAAAAATACAATATAAATATAGTGTGACTATATTCCATATACATACAAAGATAAAAGTTGTTAAAACATTTATTTGGAATGATTGTATTTCAACCTTATCGGTATTAGACAACTTTTAGTTTGGTCGCAATGTGCAGCTTTTCTTAAGCCCTAGTGAACTGAATAGCACATTTTAATAGTTAAGGTGCCCAGTTGTTTTAAACATGTATGGACTAACTATATATGTATTATATAACCGAGCAGGGAATTTTTGTGCTAGGATAGATTATAGTACAAGGATTATTCCTCCTAAAATAAGGGTTCTTTTTTTAATTATGTTGTATAAGGCTGTATATTCATGGCTGTAAGATTACTTTGGGCAATTTTTCCCTCTAGAAGTTATCACTAATTCTTGGTTTTGCAATTCTCAAAGATGTGAATTTGTGTCTGCAGAGATAACAGCCAAAATGTTATAAAACAAACATGTTAAGTTGAGAAAAATCTATTGATCCTATTGTTCCCCTGCAAATCTTTGTACTTAGAATCAACCCTTTACAAAAATCTCAATGAATAGAAGATTGTTTAAAGTGGAATCGATCTGTACAAGAACCTGTGTGAAGAGGGATAGACAAGCAATAAAAATAAAAGTTAAACCAATAGTTATTATTTTATATATATACTAGTACTAAAGCCCATGTACACGGGCCATTTTTTGCAGTACAGCGGTTCCACCCCTTGCACTCTCCCCCCTCTCTTTTGCTCTCTCTTCCCCCCTCTCTTTTGCTTTCTCTCCCCCCTCTCCTTTGCTCTCTCTCTCCCCTCTTTTGCTCTCTCTCTCCCCTCTTTTGCTCTCTCTCTCCCCTCTTTTGCTCTCTCTCTCCCCTCTTTGGCTCTCTCCCTCCTTTCTTTTGCTCTCTCTCTCCCCTCTTTGGCTCTCTCCCTCCTTTCTTTTGCTCTCTCTCCCCCCTCTTTTGTTCTCTCCCCCCTCTTTTGTTCTCTCCCGCCTCTTTGGCTCTCTCCTCCCCCCTCTTTGGCTCTCCCCCCCCCTCTTTGGCTCTCCCCCCCCCCCCCTCTTTGGCTCTCTCCCCTCCCCTCTTTGGCTCTCTCCCCTCTTTTGCTCTCTCTCCTCTTTGGCTCTCTCTCTCCCCTTTGGCTCCCTCCCCCCCCTTTGGCTCCCTCCCCCCCCCTT